>NC_091800.1:64674469-64977500 GCF_041296235.1 Equus asinus
GTTAGGAACATACTTGATTCATTTGTTGTATCTTCTTTAAAATGTCTCTGCTTTTTTTGCTATTTTAGTTAGGTACTGTATAAAATCATTATTTTTCCCTGAGGTTGAATACATAGTATGAAATAAAGTATGTGCAATTACATAGTGAGATATAATAATGTAATTCTTACATTATCAACACTTAAAAACAATCTGTAACTGTTCTATAAATTAACTCTAGTTTGGAAATCTTGTGCCAGCTTCCTAGTTGTCCATTTTCTATTTGCTATCTTTTGTGTCATCCATTGTTCCCCGCTAGTCTTGCATTATCGTTGATAGATTACTTTCAGTCTTCTACCTCCGTGACACATTAAAGTATAGAGCTTTCACAGATTGTATCTTTATAAGTCTAGCTGTTTATTTTCCTGTTCGCTACCATCTTATATATACAAATGCAGGAGGTATTATTCTTCTCTACTAAATTATCTTCACCCTTTTTCGATGCTTGTTTAAGAGCTTCTCTTAATGGAAGAAATCTGCCTCCTAAATTTAGTCTCTTCTCATTGTGTCCTCACATGGTGGGAAAAGGCAAGAGAGTCCTTTGGGGTTCCTTTTTAAAGACACTAATCCCATTCCTGAGAGCTCCACAGCTCCCAAATTCTCCGCCTCCTAATACCAACACACTGGGGGTTAGGATTTCAACAAATGAGTTTGGGCACAAACATTCAGTCCATAACATCATGCTTGGGAGAAAATGTGTTGACTGCTATGCGAAAATGATTAATTTTCTCATTTTATGCATACTTCTAATTTATTAGAAAATCTTGCTTCTAACAGGAAGCAAATAAGAAAATAGAAAATTCTGCCTTTACTACCTCTCAGTTTTATAGTTTAACTCTATTCGGTCAATTTTTCTTTGCCTTCTCCTTCCTGCTGTGCATCAGTCCTAAATGGTCACAGTAATGTCCTTTCCACCCATATAAATTCTTCTCTGCCATCAAGTTCTAACCCCTATTCCTCAATGTTTGGATCAAGCAGTTCCTCAGCTCTTCAACTTGAACAAAGCTCTTCATCTTACAAATGCCTGAGGAATTACTTTCAGACTAATTCATGTGGAACTGATTCTTGAGAAATGTCTTATGTGTTTATTTTGCTATTTTTTGATATGTTGTCTCTCTAACTGTTCTCTAATTTTGTATATATGTCTTGTTTCCATAGTAGGACAGTATGTTCTGTAATAAAAGTTATGAGGTTTTGTACTCTTTTGAAATTCAAACAGCACCTTGCCTTTTTACAAATCTTTTGTTTTAAAATATTTATGGCCTCTCTCTGCTGTGCTAAGCACTGTTCTTGGTGGCTGAAATGTGACACAGAAAAGAGTAAGCAAATATTCTGCATCAGGACTTCACATATGATCTGTTTAGTACATATCACAATTAAAATTACATATTTAACTGCACATTCGTTTGTTTAACGTCTAGCTCCCCAAATTCTGTAAGCCAAATGTGACATTAGACTCTCTTTAATTTATCACTGTGATATCAGTGCCTAGGTTGTATCTGGTATGTACCAATATCTATTGAATAAACAGTGTAATACTAGAAGCTTAATAAACATTTTCTGAGGTAAAAATTGGGGGGAAATGCTAGATATAGAGAAAAAGAAAAAAATAGAAAGTTAAATATATTTTGGAAGTTCAGATCCTTATGGGAAAATTTAGTCTTTATCAGAGAGAAAAAACATTTTGTAAATATCGCATATTCTAACAAATTTAAAAATATTATCGTAATCCATTAGAGGTGGGAGGTACTAGATGAAACCTATCTGGGCAAAAAGAAAACACAATAGTCCAAAAAAAAAAGATGTCAAAGACTTTAGCTGAAATTAAGATTCCTATAAACAGGAAGTTAAAATCCATATTAACTGGTAAAAGAATAAAATAAAATAGATATATTATTTTGCTAAATTTTTTATAATTTTTTTGTGATATTTTGGATGAATCTTTCTTTCAGTGTTTCCTTTACAGACACAGGGCAGCTTTATGGTTATAAAATTGTCTACTAAGTTATTCAATGTTAAAAAGAAAGCCTCATATTTTTATTGCATTGTGTGATTTTCAACTTCTTGTCATATTTATAGAAAGGTGAATAAATCGAACTAAGAATTTAGCCAAAAATGTTAAATTATTATTTACTTATAAATTGGTCTTAATTAGTTGATTTCCTTTTATCTCATGCTTAGTAGAAGATGGTGTCGTATTTTAGATACAGGTATTGTTGACACTATAAAATATAGACCATATTGGTTTCTACATATTTCTTTAAAGGGAGATTGTATAGTTATTATAGTTGTATTATTCAATAAAATTCAATTAATACCTGAAATACCAAGCTAAGTAATTTCAGAGATTAAAATATATGAATAAACAAGTCCTTGTTTCTATCACATGTACACTATATTTATAGCAGTTATGATACATTATGGAGCACACAGAATCAAGGAAAAATGGACATTTTGCCAGAAAGGATACCAAAATGTCTTTGTGGTTCAGAAAAACATAATATCAAAGGTGAAGCCTCATGTTCAGGCCTCAGGCTAACTGTTTTTGAGTTTGAGAAGGGTCAAGGAGTACAAGAGAGAGGACATTTCACACAGGAGAGAAAAGCAAAAACAGCCACAGCAACAGAGAGAGCTGTCAAGATTAGCTACCTTCTGGAAGGCCAGCACTGATGGATGTGTGACAGACATGTTTAAAATACCATGATTAATGTTTAGTGAGATCTATCCAAGTGTGCATATATGATAATATACTTTACTATTTGAATTGTTTCAATGCAAAAATTTAAATATATCTTTTTATATTGAAAAAATCCTACTCTGTGTAATATAAATAAGTATCTATTATTGACAAAAATGTTTCCATGAAGAAACAAAATAATTACTAGGCTAGACTTAAAAATAATATTCCTGGTCAAAGTACTATAGTTGTACTGGGTAAGTCCGAGTCTAGTTTGCCTTTTAATGACTAGCATACAGGGAATTGCTTCTACTTTTGTTGGAAAGCTAAAGGTAAGCTAGAACACTGAATCAGCTAGCAGCTACCATCCACGGTGTTAACAACTAAAGTGGAAAGGTGAGGTTACCAAAAATGAAGAGCTTCGAGAAAGGGTCCCATTGACCCATGTCCTGGATTTGGATTACTGAGCTGGCAGAGTGGGCTTATACTGGGGTTTCTCTGAGAGGGCTTGGCTGATGCTTGAAGTGCAAAACACACAAGTAAATACCCAGAAAACCTGGAGGCTGGAGAAATGCTGACAGATGTATAAACAGGAAGAAATAAGGTCCCCTCTTCCCTTTTCTTGTCACTAATGCTTTCTTTGCATGGACAGAAGCCCAGGACACTAACAGCAAAGCAGTCTGAAAATAGAGAGTCAGATTCCAGTCCCAGCATCAAGCAGCAGAGAACAAAGGGGAGACTGTTAGCCGAGAGGAAATAGGGAAGTAACCAGCATGGTCCCACCTTCAGGGATTACACGATGGTAGGGGTTACATAGTAACAGAATTAGCATTAAGTGCTAAAAAAATTATTTGCCTCATAAAAATTTGCAAGTAATATGAAAATATTTTAGGTAAGAAACTTTCACCACCCAGCTTGTCAAGCCTCTGTGGACCTTAATGTCTTGCAAATGAGAATTCACGGTAGCCCTTTTTATTTCTAAAATTCTATGAGAATTTGATTCCCATAAGTTTATAAGTAAACTATTTTACATAAATTGGTGTAGGTACATGCATTTTATGCTTTGCAGGAATAGAGCACGACGGTTTTACACACGTGCTTTCTATCCTGGCTGCAGCAGTGGCAGTAATTTGAAGTTAAGGAAACTGAACATCTGTGACAATCAATTGGTTCATCTGAAGAAAAATTAACCAAGATAACTGCCTTGTAAGTACATTATAGAATTAGATACAATTAATATAAAGGACCCAACACATTCCGGAAACATAGTAAGCATGTAACAAAACACAACTGCAAGGGGGTGTGGGCAGTGCTTTTAAGGTTTTGTTGATTTAACTCTAAATCTATGACATTTGTAAGGCAACAAAGCAATATTAAAATCAAATTATTTAAACCTACAGCCATCATATTGATAAAATTATAAAAGTTTTAAAATGTGATCTGTATAATACAGAATAATGGCTGGATAAATGTCATTTCAAAACATTTTATGTCACAGAGACACTGTAACATGATGAATATGCTTGCTGTTCAAATGAGGTTTTATGTGATGACTTGCAGGAGCCCAGTTACTGCTGATCTGTGTCTCCAGACAAATATTTTATAAATTGTCCAATCTCTATTATATTATTTATCATTTAATTACATAATCCTGACTTAAGCAAAACTTATTATCCCAAAATGTTTATGCAACTCAGTGTCGTGAAAATATGATTCTTGCTCATCAAATACATTTTGCTACGATTCTAACATCCTTTTATGCACATTTAAAATGCATTTATTAAAATTTAAATATTGACTAAAATATGTAAATGCCTACTCACATACTATTTTGCACATATCTATAAACATTCTTTTATTATGTAATTATTCAGGGTGGTTCTTATGTGTTTGACACTGTTCTAGTGGTACATAGTTTGAAATATACATTAGTTTCCAAAAGATGCACAAAATATATTGGAGATAAATGCCAGTTGTCCTAAATAAAATATTGTATAACACAAGGGCATTTCAAAGGGAAATAAAGAGTACATATTTGTCAATTTGACTCATGGGAGGTTTCACAATGGAGACATATGCAATACAATCTTAAAAATAAATGTGAATTCACTAAGGAAAGGAAAATAAGTATAAAGAAAATGGCTTAGTATAGGGACTTACAGAGAACAAAATGATGATGGGGTAGTGAAGGGAACATTACTTACTTCAGTATAGTAGAAGCCTGTACATATATATACATATGTCGTATGGATGTCAGGCTGAAGAGAGGTGAGGTGATAACAAAGAAAGCTATCTTGTGGAATCACAAGCCATTCAAGTTTTCTTTTCATTGTAGCAAAATTTATTTTGTATTTTCCCTTTTGATGGACATTCAAGTTTACTTTTAAACTGTTCTGTTGTGCTTTTATGTTTTGGCAACATATTCATTGGTATAACTAACAGTCATACATGTAAGCGTGTACTTATCATTACATGTTTTTTAAATAAATTTCAGGTACATATATTACACACCGAGGAATTTGTTGGAGATAACATTTAATTTATCGTGACAAAATTTTACCAAAGTGGTCAGAATTAAATTACCAACACTGACAATAAACTGCCACTAGTGGCAATGGAAAATTACAACAACTTAATTCTGGCAGGACCACGTAAATGATTCATATCTTTGAGTAAAAGAAGTTTTGATTACCCTCCCAAACAAAGAACAGCGACCAGCTGAGATACTAGCTGAGGAGGAAGAGACTATGGAATGGGTAGTTAAAAAAGGTTCATATAAATACAAGCTACAGCTATGTGACCAGTTGCAGAATGATGACTATAATTGTTAAAAGAACATTTCTTCCTTAGGAAGATGAATACATTCGTTGTGAATATATTTGTGCGTGTATAGCACGCATTTTTCTTTTCTTCTCTATCTTATCTCCTTATAATCTAACAGAAGATGCGTAAATTATAGCTAAATTAAATCACTGTATTTAAGTTACAAGATACTCTACTGTGTGTACGTATGTAATTCATTTTCTGTCGCTTTCACTCAACTTATAAATATTGTCTTATGTTATTACTTTTTTGGCCAGATTATTTTTGTATTTTTTTAATTAAATAATTGTGGTCTTTTTGATAATAAGAATAATAAAATAATAGCTCCAAGGTCAAAAATAATAGCCTGCTGGTACTTACGTAGGTATGTTTATTGAATCCATCTCATTATTCTCAGATAATTTAAATTTGACCTTTGTACCAAGCCAGTATGTTAATATGTTTGGAGAACAAATTTAGAAGTGGCTTTATTAGGATATGAAGACAAAAAGAAATTATATATTGCAATGAATTCATATTTTATTTTTAATTTAATTTTAATTCTGTAGATTGACAAAAACTCACAAATTACAGCACTGTTTTGTTTCTTTTAAATCTTAGAAAATCTATTCATACTATGAGAATATTATGAGAATATTATTTATATTCTCATTATTTAGTTCATAATGTGCAGATTCCATATTGCACAGGAGTATTTGCCAAGTTAAATTCATTATTATCATTAACAGGCAGCTTGAGAGGTCAGCTAGTTAATCCATCAGGCCTCAGAAAAAAGTGGCAGATAAAAACGAAAAGTGATACTAATTTTCAAAACCCAGAGAAAAAGAATATTAACAACCCTTCTTTATAATATTTCGTAATATAATACAACAATAATATTAAGCATTCTACAATATATTTTACAACCTTTCTTTATAAAATAATATTATTCTATATAATAAAATATGAAACATGCTATTAGCATTGATAAAATGTTCCACACAATGACAACATATAATAAACATTTATTAAGGAAACTTATCCATTTTGTTTACACCATGACAACCAGAGTAGGCAACCTAATGATAAATAAAAATGAAAATTATACAATATCTGTGATTAACTTTGACAAAATCATCTCTATAATGAAAATTTTGAGATTTATAAAAACCAAGTAAAAGAACACAAATGTTTAACAAATGCATGTATATGTGTGTATATTTGTGAATGAAAGCCACAAATTCTGTGATTATGCCAATGTGCTTCATAATAACGTATATATGTAATTCTATGTATTACAATGCAGACCAAAATCTAAATGAGAGGTTTGTGTTTTTTAAAAATTTTGTGAAAGTATTTAAATTTTTAAATAAAATACTATATAAAAATATAAAGTTGTCAGAAAGAAGGGAGTGATGTTTGAAATCATCAATAAATATTGAAAATAACTCTAAGGCTAAAGCAATTCAAACAATATTCTGTTGGTTTACAGCAAGAGGCAGACAAATGAATAGACTAGGAGCAAAGCAAAGCCTGGGATCAGTACTAATTGTTCATTCTAGGAGAGTAATTAAGGTTTCATAGTTTCATATCAGAGCAGTTGAAACAGATTGTCTTGGAAGAGTAGCTCTTCTCTTTTGAAAAAAAAAGTTAAACCCCTACTTACATCATATACCAACAAAAACTACAGATGATTAGAAAACAATTATTAGTTTGCTTTTTCTTTTCCTAGATTGTTCTTTATTTCCTGCTGTTTCTTACAATTGAGTTGGGTAGGTAGAACTTATTGAAAATTTTAAAATAATAGTGGGATACGTCTTGGTGAGACATTCCTATTATGGACAAAATGTGTGTTCCCCCCAGTTCATATATTGAAACCCTACTGTCCAATGTGATGGTATTAGGAGGTGAGGCCTTTGGAAGTAATTTGGATTAAATGAGGTCACAGCAGTGGAGCCCTCATGAATGAAATTCATACCCTTATAAGAGTTATAAGAGAGCTTACTTCTTCTGCTCTGCCCTCCACCATGTGAAGGTACGATGAGAAGCTGACCTGTCCAGTAGCAGTAGTAGTTGACAGAATAATCACATGGCTGCTCATGGCACTGGAGGGATTGGATAAGGAATTAAAAGAATAAACATTTTCTCCATCTATATCAAACTATACTGACTTTTCTAGCTCATGGATAGTTAAAGGTATTCTTCTAGACACAATATAAAGGGAAAGCAGTTAGATCCAAGATTTACTTGTATTATACGAAGTTAGTAGAAACTGTACTACATCATTATATTCCTGGGAGGCTGTGATGCTCTTTATAGGGAAAAATAAAATGAGATCCTTGTCTATATAACTGGAATAATGCTGCTGCACTTACCTTTGTGCAGGTATTGGAGATAGAAAAGGAGGACACAGAAATGAAATCACATTGGTTTTGAGGTAGTATTATCTACAATATTACTTACACTTTTTAAAAATAAAATACTGGACATGGATCAAAATAGATGACAATTAGCACGATGTGAGATTCATACGATACCTTCTGCTACATAGTCTGTCATTTCTGTCCTCGAAGTACATTCTCTCCTGTTCTTGAGGCCTCTCCATATGTGATTACTAAAGCTGGATCTTAGTACCTGACATCAAACAAATTTAATAATACATGTGTTGCTAAATATCAAATGAAAGCAAGCAAGTAAACTAAAAAAGAAAAAAAGGGAAAAAAAAGAAAAAGGAAAGACCATTAAAATCTAACAAATTTGACATTTCCATAAATGCAGGTGAGTTTAGCTCATCTAAACTAAAAAAAGAAAATTTCCAGTTTGTCCAGTAAAGTAATATTTACTTTCATGTTGTATACAAGAAACACACCTAAAATATAATGATTTACAAAGGCTAAATGACTTTTTAATGAGCCAAAAATTATAGGCAGATTAAAATATAAATGAAAGAGGGGACCTGATTTGGATACTAGGTGAAAGAGCAGTTAGCCCCAAAAATATTTTTTTAAAAGATAAAGAGGGAAACATTGCTATAACTACAATTTATAATGAAGATATGGTGGTTATTTATACCTATGTAACATATATGAGTGACAACTTTCATTAAGCAGAAACTATTGAAGTTTAAAGGAGATGCCCATAGAGACTGACACATACAAAGTCAAGTCGATTTTTAACACAGCTCTCAGATCTACACAGATCAAGTGGATGCAAACAACTAAGATTTATACATATAGTCAGTATAAGCATATAGATAATTTATCTGCATAGACTGATGGAGGGATGGAGAGATGGAGAGATAGATAAGTAGATAAATAAAAAGACAGAGACAGAGAGATCTCCTGAAAATCAGAGATTCTATACATTCTTTTAAAGTGAAATAAAATCATTTTTAAGGGTCAGCCCTGTGGTGTGGTGGTTAAGACCAGCACGCTACACTTTGGTGGCCCAGGGTTCACAGGTTTGGATCCCAGGCATGAACCTACACCACTCATCAAGCCATACTGTGGTGGCATCCCACATTCAAAATAGAGGAAGATTGGCAACAGGTGTTAGCTCAGGGCCACTCTTCCTCACCAAACAACTATATATATATATATATATATATATATATTAAGTCTTTTACGTATTAGATCATATTGCTGACACAAAATCCCTGTAATAGAAATAATACAATACTGACCATAAGTTAATGAATCAAGAAAGTAATAAATTTTAATATCCTTCAACTTGGAAATTTAAACAAACAAACAAAAACAAAAAGAACCTTTTAATATTATTTCGGATAGTCAAGGTTAGGCTGCATAGACTTCCCTCAAATCTGTGTGATTTTATTTTTTTTATTTATTTATTTTATTTTTGGGGGGAAGATTAGCCCTGAGCTAACTACCGCCAGCCCTCCTCTTTTTGCTGAGGAAGCCCCGCCATGAGCCAACTTCCGTGCCCATCTTCCTCCACTTTACGTGTGGGACGCCTGCCACAGCACTGCGTGCCAAGCGGTGCCATTTCCGTACCCAGATCTGAACCAGCGAACCCGGGACCGCCAAGAAGGGGGACGTGCACACTTAACCTCTGGGCCACTGGGCCGCCCCTGTGTGATTTTAAAATAACATTTTATTTTTTGCTGACGGCCACATGCTAATAAATCTCCCTGTAAAAAACCACTGCTCCCAGGCTGCCCTGGAGAGTTAGGTACGTTTGCAGGGCCACCGACCCCGCGAAGTTACCGTAGCAACTGCAATGATTTACACTTGGAGTAGAAGCCAGTCAGAGCCTGACAAGGCAGTGGGCCCCTGAGCCCCCAAGACCACTGAAGCAGGTTGTCAGAGGGAAGTAGGAGAGGAACAATGGATGGGGAGAGGAAGCTCTGCAGCCTGCTTCCGGCAAGGGTGCCTGTCTGGAACTCTAGGATTCTATTCCACCACTGAGGGTAGAAGGCAGCCCAGAAGACGCCTGACTCCTGCCGGTCATAGACACCGCTCCCTTGGTCGCACGCCCCTCTCCCACAGGCTGTGTCTGGGATTGCTTGTAGCATGCTCTCTACTTCTGCATTTGCTGTCCCTTACACATCTTTAGGTCCTCTTATGTGCCCACAGGAGTTTCTAGGCACTCTCTCCTTACTAACGTCTGTAACAATTTGCTTATTTTATAACCTGTTGAAAACGTAGTTGGTAAACTTCTGCTTCCTGAAACATCCCCATATCTTTAGTGACCTCCTGTTTCATGGGAAACACTCATCTTCCTTCACTTTAAAGAAGAGAGAGAAAGGCTACCTTCCTTAATTCTCTCTCTCTCTTTCTCCTTTTCTCTCTCTCACTTTCTTTCTGGCAAAATCGCCCAAGCTACCTTCTGGCTAACTCAGATTTCACACGTTGGAAGGAGTTACACAAGCCATTTCATTTTTCTTCTTAGTTTCACCAAACACTCAAGTGTTTAGTGAGTGCTAATAATTTAGTTCCAGATACTATTTGAAAATTTTGTTGGCAGCCCCAGTAGTTATTCTTTGTACAAAAGCTCCAGCTTTTCAAGAATCAATTATTTTCAAATGCAAAAGAGTAGATTGCTGTACTTTTACATTTGGAAATCTTTTAAAGTAACCTTGTGGAACTGAAATTTGTAGAGTTGGATATTAACTGTTAACTGAGAGTACTCAGCTTACACAAACTGAAACCAAACTAAATAATATATGAAATGTCACAGATTTGTGTCATGGTATATGTGATGATAATTTTCAAAGATGTGCTATAATTACATATTCCATGGAGAAATAGAGGTCCTCCATTTAAATATAGCAATGCCATCCTACACATTGAAAGTGCCCTGTCACAACAGATTTCCATTATATTTTTGTGACAGGTGAAAAATAAGCAATAAACAAAAAGGCTGATAAGGTCACATACCTGTAATACTGTTTTCAGTTTGAGATACTTCAGTGTCACAAAGATGCTGACAAATGCAAAGAGCTTTGAAGAAAACTTAGAAGTATGATTAAGGAGCTATGACGTTAGACTTAAAATGATAGATTAAAAGGATGAAATATGTACGCTTAGCTCAATTGTGACAAGGTAGGAAGAGCCAAGTTATCTGTTTTGAAAAATCTGGAAGTTATAAATGACAAAGAGGTTGCAGTGCTATTTTGTGTGCACACAAACACATGGGCAAACACACAGCGTTTTCTGGAATGATTGCCATAGTTTCTTTGGTAAGATTTTAATATAAGAAATTTTTTTAAATAAAATGTCAAAAATAAATTTTCCATGCAATTATCCATATATTTAATTATACTTATTAAGTATTGATTTAAAATTGTAACAAGAAATAACTCACATGTTAATTGCCAATATACCTACAGTAAAATTATTTTATTATGATTCAGCTTGCTGTATTGGGCAGAGTACAAGGCTGGGCAAACGATGTCCTGTTCTATAATTTCATATTTGTCATGAACTAGCAATAGTTTCAAGCTCGCTCAGCCTTATTTTCTTCATCTATATAACAAGAATATTACATTAGATGTCTTAAAAACTTTTCTGGAGCAATATTCAAATTTATCAAAATAAAATTTAAACTATAGACTGTTGGTAATATTTCTTTAAATTAAAAACAATAACATGAGTATACAAAATACTTTAAAATGTTTTTAAAAAGAACTCTCTAATAAAATATAGTGATCTGGGAGGCAACAAGAAGAGAGGCCAAAAAATTCCTTAATAAAGGATTCCTTAATTAAAAGATTCAACAAATAAATTAAGCATTCCCCTTTTAGGTGAGGTGCAATTTAAGGTTGTCAATGAGTTCCGTAGAGGTGAGTATAAGAGTGTTTTTCATTGCCTAGGAAGCCAGAGAACCAGAAATGGGTCTGGAACAGACACAAATTTGTCAGGTGAGATGAGAACTTGGCAGGTGTGTTGAACTCCTTTGTTGATGTGATGAGGTGGACGGCACTGCCTATTGGCTTTAGGAATATGTTTGGGAGGCCACTCTCCAGGCCACCTACACCAGAGGGCACTTTCTTTTTGAGTGAAATAAAACATACGCTTTGTATATGAATAACACTTGCTTTTCCTGCACTTGTTTTAGGGGAGTAAATAAGGAGCAAAATAATTGTAATTACAAAAGTAGAAGTTTCAAGAAGTTTGTGTATTCATTTCCTGAATGATCAATGGTACTGTTTGCAACACGACTGATAGACTCCCTGCTGTAAGTAGCTTATATTTTGTTAGGTGAGAGCAAACCAAGCAATATTGAATATAGTAAGAAATAGATTTAAACGCGACTAACAAAAACAATGTATAGAAATAAATTACAGTGTGATTCCAGGAGAGATGGAGCGCTTTTGTCGATACAGTGGTCAGGATGACACCTCTCACAGATGGTGACATTGATAATCAGAGTCTTTAATATAGTAGAGCTAGAAACCAGGAAATCATGTTAAAACATGAGAGAAGCCTATTTCAAGCTAAAATGACTTTATGAAACTAAAAATGATATAATATCATACTTAAAACTTTAAATTGAAGCCATGAAAATGAAAATGGTCATTTCTTAGAAATGAATTCAGGCTGTAGATAGCAAGTAGATAAAATATCTCAGAACAAAGCAAGACTATGAAGGAAGAGAATCCAATATTGGAAAGAGATGCATTTGAAGGAAAATTTCTAGAGACATACTGAGTGAGCAGGTATTTAGAATTGATAAAGTAAAGAGATGAACTAATAAATCTTAATAATTAGTAGAAGAAAATGTCCTTTAGTTAAATAAACACGAGTGTTAGAATTGAAATGGATCTCCAAGTTTCTGGCATTTTACGTAGAGAAAGCATATGTTCAGATGAATTATGGTGACACTTACGAAACAAAAGAAGAAATAGGAAATCTACTGCAATTATTTATATATATAGACATATATATATATAAAAAACAAGAACAATGTACTTACCTAGAAAAAACAGACTGATAAGTATTAGCTTTTCCATTTTCAAAACTAGAAGCTAGAAGACACTTAAACACTATTGGCAGATAACTGGGAGAAAATTGATTGTGAGCTAAGATTCCTATGTCCCTCTTTGGAGAAGAACAGAGAAGACTAGTTCAGATCTCTAATGATTCAGATAGTAGGGCTTTTATAACTTGTAGGAAACAGAAAATTATTCAAGAAAAATAAGTAAGAACAAAATCTCAAGACAAGAAAAGACAAAAGGGAAGGTTAAAATAATTAGTGATGAATCTTTGTGACCTTTATAGTTACATCTAAATGCATCATGAGAAGACAATTGTGAGTTTTAGTATTGATATTAATTTCAGGTTCTTGGAATATAAGGAATAAAAAGAACTACTGTAAAAACTTATAAAACAAAAGCTTGGTAGCCTGGTGTTAGCTTTCCTTACCTATTTTTGCAAGACTTAATAGTTCACCTGGAAAGAAATGTGTGGAGTTGGGATGGTGCTAGTACAAAGTCAAAATATCTTGGTGCTCAGGTGGCACAGTGGTAAGTTCGCAGGCTTTACTTACGCAGCCCTAGGTTCATTGCTTCAGATCCCAGGTGTGGACATGGCACCACTTGTCAAGCTGTGCTGTGGCAGGCGTCCCACATATAAAGTAGAGGAAGATGGCGTAGATGTTAGCTCAGAGACAATCTTCCTCAGCAAAAAAAGGAGGATTGGAGGTGGATGTTAGCTCAGGGCTAATTTTCCTCAAGAAAAAAAAAAAAAAAACTTGGTGCCAAGTTTAACTTCATTTTATTAAAGAATAGAGATAATTACATCTTGTTCATAGTTTGAGATCAGTAAACAAGTTTTGGTGATTTTTTTTGGTTATTAGAAATATAGTGTGTTATATTTATTAGAAATATGTAGCTATATATTTGTTCCAAGAATATTTTTTAACTTAATATCCTTTCTTGTTCATATTCAATCATTGTTTGTTGGTGTTTTAGTTTTCTGACCCATTGATGTTCATTTTTATAGAAGCATTTTTGTTTTATTTATCTTTCAAGTAGGCTTATTCAATCTAATATCCTGCAATCAAAATTACTCATTTGATTTACTTTAATTCCTATTTTATTGAGGGGAAATAGTTATATAAATATTAATAGATAATTACATTATACTATATAATATAATGTTAATAAAGCTCTTTAAAAGAACATAATATAATCTTAAATAGAGATTAGGAAAGGGTTAATTTCTCATCTCTATTTAGAGGACTTGTGCTTATGAAAATCAATTGGGCAAGCTGGAAAATAACTTATTTCTACCAAGTACCTTGAAAGTGAATGATTGGAAAGATTTGAGTGAAATTGAATTCAAATAGGACAAACCCTTCTCTTGTGAATTTGTGATTCTCCTTAATCTGCTCTAATTCTGATAGACCTGATAGCTCATTTATTGCCAATTGTGTTTTTCAATTGATTTGATACATTTCAATAGAACATTTGTCTAATGTAAGGAGCCTAACGGGTCATCAGCAGCATAACAAGTTGACTACTAGTAATTGAAGACAGAAATAAAATATTAAAATAATCTTGTTTTGTAAAGTCACTTCTCAAAGAATGAGAGAAGAAGAAAACTTTATTTTTGCTGCCTAACATGTGAGAATTTATATAACGACAGTCTCTTTTGTAAGAAAATTTTAGATCACGGGCAGCGTAATCTTTGTGCTAAAACTGGAAAAGTAAGCTCTTAATAGTCTAGATATTTGTGCTCTAAAAATTAAATATTTGAATGATGTTATTCTTACTAGTTAAATTTAAGGTTTCATATTTAGTTAGTTGCATTAAAATACCCATACTACAAAATAACACACATAAATATCATTTTCTTCTCTTGTATTTCAGTTAACACAACCTCCTCTCTAGCAACTGTCCTCGGGGCTGGAGGCTTGGAGAAGCAGGTGGTTGCTTTTGAATTGTTGAAGTTTGAGTATAGAGAGATTGAAAGAGTTAGTGTTTACGTTTTCACTGCTATGATAGTAATTTAGAGCAAAATCCAGACTCTGAAAATGTCCCCTTATTAAAAGAGTAACTATATTTGAATTCCCTTAGCTCCTGTAAGCTAAGATGAAGGCAGAGTCAACTACATCCAAAGGGTGAATTCTATGCTGAAGTAGAGACATAAAAATAGGAATGATACAGAAGATACAGAAAGCCTATTCTTTCAGAATTGCTAAATTGTGGGCGGAAGAAAAGAGGTAGAGGAACTGATTACCAGACTGCCTGGAATCCTGCACATGGGTTGAAGTATCAAAGAGAGAGGCTCTGGAGACAGGTTGAAGGGAACGTGGAGGACCATTGACTGCATGCGTAGGCTGCGAGACTACCTAAGTAGGTCCTTCTGAGCCAACCTCAGTTCTCTTGTGACTTGAAAATTACTCAGGGAGATCACCCTGTCCCCACGGAAGGACAAAGAATGCTGTGCCATTTATGGTGCTACCAATGTAGTAGGAATACAGGTAGTTTGAAGGAGAATCTGCCCTGTTCTGTGGTTGGCAATCCTCGAACAACCTGGTCAAACTGACAGACAAGGAGAGTCTGCTGGAACACAAACATATACACAGAACCACAACATAATCATGGGCCTAAGTGCAAGATGAAAATGTGGTACCTCTTGTTAAATTTTTTAAAATAATTTCAAGATAGTGACAGCATTAAACCAAGTGTAGGGCCCTTCTGAGTATGGGCCCTGTGTGACTGCACAGGTCACAAACCCAAGAAATTAGCTCAGCATATGCACAGAGACAATGAGAACCTAGGTAGGACCAAGTCAATACAGAGGTTAGGGATACTCTCTACTGTCAACAAGAAAGCAGAAAAAGGATATCCTAGTGGAAGCTAGAGGACCTGGAGAATAATCCAGGGACCTGCAGGTAATCACAAGGTCCTCTTCTGCTACAATGTGACAGAGTGTAAGCCCCTTCCCAAATTTCCAGATGCCACGTTAGAAAAGAAGAGATCAGAAGGAGCCAAGAAATCTGAAAGACTAGACATTTATCCTAAAGAAGTTGATTTACCTCGCTCCTCACCATATGTTGAATGAGGGCTTGTAAGAAAAAGCAATTCAATTATCTAACAAAAAGAAACTACAATTATTTGGTTACATCTGAGTGTTATTTGGGAAACTTCAATGAAATTGTCCTGTTTTAGCAACTAAAGAATAATTTAAAACTTCAAACAAATTTTAACTATGATTTACTATTTTTCTAATTGAAATGGCATCCTTTATTTTTGAAAAGGAAAAATATAATTAACTTTCTTTTTCATCTGAATCGCCTTGTCCACAGGACTTTATCATTTATTATAGAATCTTGACTTGAAATCTCCGGTTAAGGCTTCTTTAATGGTTAAATTAAGAAGCCTTAGAAAAAATAGAATTAACCATGAAAAAGCTTTACATTATTTTCTCATTAAGTTTTATAAGCATTCACACATTTCTTTTATAAGTGTACAGAACAAAAAGAACCAACTCTGATTTGAATGACTTTTACTACCCCAGAAGTATTAGACATAAAGTCCTCTGCAAAATAAAAAGTTTGGAAATCCATGGAGAACATTTAAGAATACATGAAATAATTTATAAGAACCGATATTTACAGTAGAAAATGCACAAAACCATCAAAAGAGAAAGAAAAAAAACAGCACCTTGTTTCAAAGTAATTCGTCCTACATGTGCTGAAGATATGTGCCAAGAATGAGATTTTTTTTTATAACAGTTCACTTTCCTTCAGAAATGTTCCGAGTGAAGAATAATGGTAGAAAAAGAAGCAGTTAGCAAGTGGAGAGGGGTTAAATGAGGATTCTTTCCAAAAGCAGATTGATAGAAGCGCTGATAACAGCAAATAGAGCAGGATTCAGTGTGAGTGATGGTAGTTGGTGGCTATGATATGACAAGAATAAGGTGGCAACAAATGGAGTTATATGCCGAAATTCACTTTATATTTGACATTGTGGTATGTCCTCTTTGTCCCTCACAGAAGATTTCCTATGTGTTTCTCTACCAATCTCTTTAGTCTCTCTGCATTACTACATCTGTGACTATCATTTTTGGCCATTCAGTTAGTGACATTCCTAGCCAAAGTACAAATTCCACTGGAAGTCTAAAACTATATTGGATTATCTTTGCTTTTTTATTATTCTCTTAATAAATTCCTAAAGATGAGAATTTTGTTTACCAATCAGGATTATTTTTCACTCCTAAAATGTGTCATGTTAAAATGCTTAAAGGGAAACACATTAAAGAGTACAGAACAGTTGAAAATATCAGTATATTGTAACAATACACCTTCAACGTTCTCAATTAGAAACACTTAATTTTCCAAAATTAAGATAAGTATGATTTTGATTTTAAAAGTAAGTTGAGTTTTTCCATGAATAATAAGTACCCTCATTAAATTGCTTTAATATTTAATAACATTGAGCTTATGAGTAATGAAATGTCATAATTTTAATTAGAAGCATATTAGTGAGAGATGGTGCAATATGAAAAGCTAAGGTGTATTTCTGTACAGAAAAATACATATCATGATTTAAAGGAATCACAACCGCATCTATAGAAAAGTCTGTCAAGTTTATTTTAATGTATATCTAACATTGAAATCTATATGTTCTTCACTATTGAGAATATCTCTATTTACTTTAAAAATGGTAATAAAATGTAATTTTCCAAATACAAATTTTAGTTTTTTATGATATTCAGGTGTGATTATTTGTGTTCCCTAAAATCATTATGCTTCTTAGAAGATAAAAGAATTCTTAGAATTTTTATTTTGTCGTTGAATTGAAAATTTTATTTGCCAAGTTTCTCTTTTCACTCTCCTAGCATGCTAATGATGCTTTGCACTTTAACAGTATGTTTAGATGTGTGTGTGTGCATCACTTAATTTTAAACATTAAATGAAATAATCAATGGAAATAAAACTAATAACTTAGAACTAGGCAGTAGAATTTGGTTGGATTAGTTTTAGTTGCTAAAAAATTATATTAATGAGAAATTATCAAAATAATATTCTCTATCCATCTTTTCACCTCTTTGTATAAATTTCCATCTATCCATCTAAGCATATATCGATAACATCCAACCATCCACTCATCCATCCTTCTATGATCCATCTCATATTAAAATAAATTGGACTTGAATTAAAAGTTAATAAAGATGAGAGGCTGGCCCCGTGGCCAAGTGGTTAAGTTCGCGCGCTCCGCTGCAGGAGGCCCAGTGTTTCGTTGGTTCGAATCCTGGGAGCGGGCATGGCACTGCTCATCAAACCATGCTGAGGCAGCGTCCCGCATGCCACAACTAGAAGGACCCACAACGAAGAATGTACAACTATGTACTGGGGGGCTTTGGGGAGAAAAAGGAAAAAATAAAATCTTTAAAAAAAAAATTAATAAAGATGAAACTGCCAAGGAAATTTTTTGTTTTCATCTTAAATGAGGTGTACAGAGGTAAATAATTAGCCGATTCCTACAAAAATATTTCAAAAAGCAAATACTTGCAATAAATGATACAAAACAAAGAAATTTTAAGTTCTAAAAAATTTTGTGTTTGATGAATAAAAATATAATAAAATCCGTTAAAGAAACTGAAAATAATAAGAATCTATCAGTTGTCTAGACATCTTCTAAATTTTTTTTTACTGATAATTGTTTTGAAAAATGAATCAGACAAATCCTGGCACTTGATCATTTTCTGCTACTGCCATCCATCCATTACAAAGTTACGCCCAAAAACTTAGACTATAATGTCTAAGAGTTTGCTAACATAACATAAATTGTGGTCACAGATGTTATTTAGACATGTCCCAATATATCATACCAATTACATTTTCTGGTCACAGAAAATTTAGTTGCATGAGGAATGGAGGCAACTTGAGAAAGAACACATTCTAAGTTAAGAAATAAGGCAAGTAAATTATAGTTGAATCTCACAGACACAATGCTATTGTTGGAATCACCAGAGATGTCCAAGATAGACTGTGATATCTTAATCAATCTGCAATGCCCAGGAGAAAAAGAGAAAATGCCCAGTTGAAAGGTAATGACTCCATCAAGGATAATGAGGCTTTATAAGAGAACAAGAAATAATTGTACAGTCACCGTGTTGACTGAGTTCACCTATGAGATGTGTTTATCTCTGAGATATACTCTAAAATCATTCCAAAATTCCATGTGGAAACTTGTAAATGAATATATTTATCTATTTCCTATATTATCAAGTCATAGAGGAAAACGTTCAAATGAAAGAAATAGAAAATGTAAATCCAAAAAAAAAAAAAGGCTAAAATCATAAAGATAGTTAGCATTTAGTGAAAATAAAGTTTGTGAGCTTTGTTCAAAAGGTCAATAACGTTGGGGAACTAGATCTGCATAACTGTGATATCCCTGTCCATTTGCTTACATGAGGGCTATGGTAGCTCCAGGCATCCTATCTTCGCAAAGATTCCAGGAAGGGATGAAGTAAATAAGCAGATTCTATGGTTTTGGCGATATCAGAGGGTAAGATGCAGAGTCTGTGACAATCCCTTATGAGAGAATCACAATAGAAGACATGAGGATGTAGAACAAAGCCATGCCACCTGCACACAAGAATTATATAGCTTTTAAAAAACCTTGTGTACTGCTGGGCTGTGGTACACACAGGACTTCTTGACTATAAAATGCCAAGTGACCATGGCTGAACTTGTCCTTCATGCACAGGGATGGCAGGTGTGGCAGGACCAATGAGAATCCATTGTGAGATGGAGTCGGTACACCTGGATTGAGGAGAAACAGAATCAGAGAATAAATGTAAGCTTCAAGATCAGACACCACAGAGTCCCTTATCATCCACTGCTGTTTTAACAACTGACTTCCTTGATGTCCCAGTGGCGGTGCATCAACACCATAGCTGCCACATTCCCTCTGCTTAGATGCCTGACACTGCGCCTGCTAGTGCATTCACTTCCACCAGTACACCATCCAACTTCACTTCAAGGAAAATGTTTTTATGAATTAGACTGTCAACTTGTTCTGAGGGCTGTCTGTACTCCACCTACCATCGAGTATCTCAGCATCAGTTAGACAGTCAATGATCCAGCCTCTAGCCTCAACTTACTGTTTGTTACCTAGGACTGATCCTGGCATGAAGCCCTTTAGGTTGTTTTTTCCAGAAGTCTATGCTGAAATAGGGTTTGGGATTATTTAAAGAGAATAATACTGTAAAAGGAAGGGAGAGGAAGCAGGACTGGGCAGGCGGAGAAGGTAAACAGCAAAGCCTTCTCAACAAAGCCTCAGCCCGACGAAGCCTGTTGGGGAGTTTTGGAATAAATATTGTATGTCTGAAGAACATTGCTTGAGTCAAAATGGATGGGCCTTAGCTTCCATGCCTCACTAACCAACCAGATAGAAGCTTCCCTGGGAAGGCAGACGTGAAGGAGATGACACTGGAAGCTGTCCGTTGTCTGTCGCCGCCCACAAACTCCTGTGGGCTAATGTGATGCAGGAGTTTGCTCTGGAAAAGTCACATGAAGGTGCATCTCCCCCAGGGTGATTTGTTTTTCATGAGTCACATCCTGTCCAGTCTTGCCTGCTTTGGTCACTCTCCAATACTTTTTGAGAGTTGATTTTCTCTTTTATGTTTAGGTTTATAATTGTTAGCAGCAGTGACATAAGTTCAATATAAGTTACTGTACTATTTCTGAAGCCAAAGATCATAATTTTATTAATCTTACAAATGACTCCAGTGCATTACGTTGCCATCAATTTTTAGTTAAGTTTTGGTAGTTTGCATCTTTTTTAGTAATTTTTCATCTATGTTATCTATTCAGTGTATTCTCTTGTTATCCTTTTTCATTCTGAGAGCTTGGCAGTAGTGTCATCTCATTCATATCTGATTTTGGCAATTGAATCACTGTCCTTTTCTTGGCCAGTCTAGCTAAAGTTTTGTCATTTTTATTCATCTCAAAATATTTTCTACTTTTCCCTGTGATTTCTTCTTTGACCCAATGGCTAATTGGTAGTGAGTTACTTAATTCCTTCATTTCCATCTGTTATTGATTTCTAGCATAAATTGAGGTCAGAAAATGACCACAAAAACTTCATCATTTTAAATATTTTGAATGATTTCAACCCGTTTAAATTGAGTGAGGTTTGTTTTATGGGCTGACGTACGTTCTATCCCAGAGAATGTTCCATGGGCACTTGAGAAGAAGGTGTGTATTCTGAGGTTGTAGAGTGCAGTGTTCTGGAGATGTGTGACAGCTCTAGCAGGTTTATGGTGTTGTTCAAGACTTCTCTTTCCTCCATGACCTTCTGCCCAGCAGTCTATACGTTATTAAAAGTGGGATACTGAGCTTCTAGTTTTTTAATTGGTTTTTTCTCTTCCTTCACTTATGGCAGGTTTTCTTTCATGTACTTTTGGGCTCTTTTGTTAGGTCAGGTATGTTTATTACTGCTATGTCTTCTTGATGGATTGACCCTTCTACTATTAAAAAATGTCTTTCCTTGAACCTAGTAATGTGTTGTTGTCTTAAAGACTTTATCTAGTATTACTATAGCCATTGCAGCTTTCTTTTGATACTTGTTAGCATGATATAACTTCTTCCATACATTTCACCTTCAGCCAATTATGTCTGAATCTAGAGGGTGTCTCCTGTAGACAGCATACAGTTGGATTACTTTTTTAATCCATTCTGCAAATATTTCTCTTTTGATTGGAAGATTTAATCCCATCGTGTTCATTGCAATCACTGACGTGGGAGGGTTTATGTCTGCCATTTTAATTTTTTTCCTATATGCTGTGTCTTTTTGTGTTCCTCTATTCCTTCATTACTACCTTTTCCATGTTAAATCAATACTTCCTTGTGTGCCACTTTAATGACATTGTCTCTTTTAACCTATGTTTTTGACTTATTTTCTCAGTTTTCCTGCAGATTATAAATAACAATTTAACTTTAAAAATTTAATTTGGATTAATACCAACTAATTTTCAGTAGTATACTACAAAAATTTTGCTTCAATATAGCTCCCTTCAAGCCCCCTTCTTTTGTGGTGTTATTGTCATACAAATTACATCTTTACACCCTGTAAGCCCATCAGGAGACTTGTGTACTTATTGCTTTATGCTTTGTTCTTTTCAATCAGAGGGGAAAAGAAAGGAATTACCAATAAAAACAAATTTATACTCTTTTATTTACCTATGCAGCTGACTTTCCCAGTGGTCTTTAATTCTTCATCTGAATTTAAGTTACTGTTTGGTGTCCTTTCATTTCAGCCTGAAGGGCTAATTTCATTCTTCTTGTGGGACTTTTAATATGTCATTCCATTAGCTTCTGGCCTCCATGGTTTTTGATGAGAAGTACACTGCTAATTTATAGGACCATTTGTACATGAGGAGTGATTTATCTCTTGGTACTTTCAAGATTCTCTCCTTAGCTCTGGTTTTCCACAATTTGCCTACATTATATATAGGTGTAGATCTCATTGTGTTTTTATTAATTGGAGTTTGTTGACTTCTAGCTGGGTAAATTAGTTTTTAATCAAATTTTAGGACGTTTTCAGCCAGTATTTTTGGACCATTATTTATTCAAATATTATTTCTGCCTGTTTCTCTCTGTTCTACTCTGGGACTCCTACTGTGCTCATTGGTCACTGAGACTGCTAGTTTTTCTTCATCCTTTCATCCTTGTATTCCTCAGTCTGGATAATTTTCATTGACCTATTTTCAACTTTGTTGATTATTTCTTATTCCAGTTCAAATCTCCTTTTGAGCCTATGAAGTAAGTTTTTCATTTCAGTTATTTTACTTTTCAAATCCAGAATTCCTATTTGGTCCTTTTCATGCATTCTTTTTTATGATATTTTCTTTTTGGCAATACATCACTCTCATACTTTCCTTAAATTCATTAGACCTAATTTCCCTTTTTTACCTTGAATATATTTATTACACTTGGTTTAATGTATTTGTTTAGTATGTGCAGCATCTGTTCTCGGGAATAGTTTTGTGACTGCTTTTTTTCCATGTGTATGGGCCATATTTCCATATTTCTTTGCATGTCTCACAATTTTCTGTTGAAAACTGATTTTTTTTTTAAGATTAGCACCTGAGCTAACATCTGTTGCCAATCTTTCTTTTTTTCTTTTCTTTTCTTCTTCTCCCCAGAGCTCCCCCAGTACCTAGTTGTATATTCTAGCTGTGAGTGCCTCTGGTTGTGCTGTGTGGGACACCACCTCAGCATGGCCTGATGAGTGGTGCCAAGTCAGTGCCCAGGATCTGAACTGGTGAATCCCTGGGCCATGAAAGCACAGCGCGTGAACTTAACCACTCGGCCATGGGGCTGGCCTCCAAAACTGGAAATTTTAATTAATATAATGAGCAACTCTGGAAGTCAGATCCCTGCTCCAGTATTCATTGTATTTGTTGCTTGTTTTGGTTGTGTTGTTACTACTGCTGCTGGATTTTTTCTTTAATTTCTGGAATAATTCTGTAAAGTCTGTATTATTTGTCATGTGTGGCCACCGAAGTTGCTACTGCATTAGCTTAATGGTCAACTAATTCTTGCACTTGAGATTTCCTTAAATGCCTGAATCAATAAGTCTCCCACGTTTTTACAAGAGGCTCTGCATGTATTTTGAAGCATGGCCTAATTCTTTGGCGGTTTACAACTCTGTCTTAGCCTTCACTTCCTATGTTGCAGATAATCAGCCAGAGGTGAGAGATTAGGACATACTCATTTCCTGCTTTGCCATATTCATTTCTCTGCACATGTGTGTGGTTTCTAGATATGCAGGAGTGGGTTGGAGGTTTTCAAAAACCTCCATGGACATATAATTCCCAGATCTTCCTTTTAACGTTTTTGGCCAGCTTATTCTTTGATCTAACTGGTATCACAACCTCAGACAACTTCATGGTGAAATAATTCTTCTGATTATTTTTAACCAACAACATGGGAATTGGACTTTTCCCAGTGAGAGTGTTCTGAGTCAGGTCAAATAAAGACAAGTCCTCTAAAGGGGTTTTTTCCAGGAAGTTTCCAGACATGTCAAACAGAGAAAATTCACTGGGCATGGGGCTTTTGGGAAACTTCAAACTCAGTCTGCTCTCTCCAGTAGCTGGTTTTCACAATATCATGGTTTGAGTTTACTGGATATTAAGATAATGGTGGAGTTGGAAGGAGGGGTAAGGGAACAGGGCAAGGTACAATGTTACAAGTCCTGCTATTCTTAAAGAGAACAGCCATTTTTCCTGAATAAATGCTTGATTGCTGCAAACCTTTGGTTAATTTCCAGAGTTAAAAAAAGATTGGTTTTTTTCAATTTTTATGAATGTTCTTTATTGCTTTTACATAATGGCAGATTTTCAGAGGCCTTTACTCTGTCATTCCAGAAGTGTTTCCCTTTTGCCATGAATTTTGAGTCATACATTCCTTCTTTATCTTGACTGGCAGCTGAATTTGGCATTTGATATGGCTGCAGTTTTCATAGCTCCTAACTGCTAATATTGCATTACTCGTATTGCAGATATTCCTCTTTGTGTATGCTATGCAGCAAATTTCCCACCTGTTCTCTCAATAAGGACTAAAGCCTGCAAGCTATTGTCGTTGATGGACTTTATGCTGACAAAAAGATTTACTACCTTACGTGATTTTGGAATACTGCATAAGAATCTTCCTATTATTAGATTCTTCTATGATGGTGAATAGTCACAATGTTATTATTTAAAATTTATGAGGAATAGTGTCTTTTAAAATGATTTTTAATATGTTTCTAAAATTATTTGGAAAATCATAAAATTGAGTTAATCTGAATTTTCAAAATATTCAGATATTTTTCTTCACTCTGAGGATGTGAAGATTAACATATTGATCACACGTTTTCAAAACAATAAATTTTGCAGATGAAGTCTAATTATACTTACAATGCTCTCTGTTACCAGCTTTTAGATTTTGTTATGCCCTAACCACTAATTAAGTAATTTTTATATATGTCTAATTATTTACATTATGAAATATGTAAAAGATACTATGCAATAAATTTGAAGTAATTGTTTTATGAAAATGTATGGAAATTTGGAAATATCAATAAATTAAACTAGATATTGTAAACTTTTGATATAATTGAAATAATTAAGGATTATTAACCCCATAATTAGGTCATTTGTATTTAGTGTGAGTAGATCAAATACTCATTTTTTAATATCATTTTAGGATTCTTATGAATGAAACATTTTAAGTTTCTATAACATGTTAAATCTAATTATGTACCTTCAATGTAAAATTATGTACATTTACAATTTTATATTTCTTGACTATGACCCTTTTTTAATAAAAAATATTACCTTCCTATTTTATCTATCATCATGTCATGTTTTATTTTTATCACATATTGGCTGCAGTGAAAGTATAATTTAAAAGCATGAAAATAGTCGAATCACTTCCCTTTTGATATTCATTACTGACTTCCCGATTTTCACAACATGATTTACAAGGACCTTCACAATCCTTATATTTCATCCATTCTGATAAAATATCTAAATAAAACGATAAATCTTTCATTAAGAACTACAAAAGAACCAAATCTCCTATTTCCCCTGTTTTGCATTTCCATCTACCATGTTTATGGTTTAGCGTCTGTGTTCCATGATGGACTGTAAACACCAAGTCTGAGGCTTTGCCTATTTTACACATTCTCAAATTTTTGGAACTCAACCTTCTCTCCATATAGTATGTACTAAATCCTAGTTCTTGAACGACAGCTAATTGATATCACTTCATTTAAATGTTTTCTCCCCATCAAAATTGTTTTCAGTTTACTAGTTTGTCTTTCATACTCCATTACATTCTTGTCATGTAAAGATATTAGTTGAATTCTGTGATGTGGAGCTATAGAATAATAAGGCAAGAATATCAATCCTGATTGATTGTAAAATGTCATTAAGTACTTTTAAAGGAATTCTTTCAGAAAGAAAAAAAAATTACATTGAAATATAACCAGCCCAAACTGCTTGACATATGAAGTAAAAATATGGTAGCGTCATTTTTTCCCCCAGTTAATTGCTTGAGCTTTTACCTGCCCCATTAACAGAAAATATAGCACATCCCTCTTGGGGTATAAAGTCTTCAAAATATCTCAAGAATGCCAGGGGTTTATAATATTCAGAAAAGCATCAGAATCTGGTTTCTACCTCTAAGTGAAAAGAAAACAGAAGTTTCATCAGGTTGATAAAGGCATGGATTTTGAAAAGGAATTAAAGAACTAGAATGTTTTATTTTATTATTTTCACTTTTTAAAGTGTGAACATTTTTAAAACACATATAAAAGTAGAGAGACTAACATGATGGGCATGCGTGCATCCATAATTCTGTCTTAATGATCATCACCAGTCTGCCATGCTGATTTCATTTCTCTCCCCCTTTTTAGAGGAGGGGGGTGGCTAGAGATTTTTAAAATAAATCCAAGACATCAAATCATTTCACTATTAAATGCCTCACTATACATCTTAGTAGATAATGACTTTTAGCAATATCGTAATACTGGCATCACACTTAATAAAAGTAAAATTAACTTCATATCACTATCGCCTATTCTATTTCAGTATTTTTTGGATTGACTAAAACATATGTTTTTACAACCGCTTTGGTCTAAGATGGAAATTAGACCTGATCGTTAATGTTATTTTATGTTGCTACATATTAAAATTATTGGCAAATGATCTGAAATATTCCAGCTGAGTTAAACAACCAAACTTCATTGCACCAGCTGCATCATGATTTATGAAATGCAATGAGCTACTCAGCCTCTATTTATCCTTCTGCATGCCTCAGAGTGATGACTCTTTTGAGAAAGACTTCACAAGTGATTCCTAAGTATTTCATACTGTAGCTATTACATTTGGCGGCATAAAAAAAAACCCTCAAATTTATTGACTTAAAACAATAAGCATTTATTTAGCTTATAATTAAGAGGGTTAATCACTTGGTGTGGGCTAAGCTGGGCATCTTTCCTTCTGGTTTTGACCAGAGTCACTCATGTGTCTGTATCACTTCACTCATTTAGGTTTTTGGACTTTGGCTGGCCATTAGCCAGAATGATAAGGAAAAATAAGCCACCTGTGGCCTTCGTTATACATACAAGCTTGGGCTTCTTCACCTGGTAGCCGTTGAGGAGTTTGCAAGGTAGGGAGAGTTCCATTGTGCAAACATTTTTCACCTTTCTGCTTGCAACGTGTTAGCTATTGCTCTGTTAGTCAAAATAAGTCAGGTGACCAAGCTTAGAATCAGCGTGGTGAGGGATTACACAGAGGTAGCTAAGCTAAATACATTGGAGAATAGTACTCTGATAATCTACCACATATCTCAACCCTTCCAAATAGCCATGTGTTGCTTATCAATGGGGATACGTTTTGAGAAATGTGTTGTTAGGTAATTTCATCATTATGTGAACATCGTAGAGTATCTTTACACAAATTTGTATAAGATAGCCTACCATACACCTAGGCGATAATATGGTACTAATCTTACGGGACCACCATTGTATACGCACTCTGTTGTTGACCAAAATGTCCTCATGCTGTGCACAACTTGCTATTTGTTATTTAGGGTATATTTGGCACCTTCTTCAGTGGAGAGAAGGAAAACAATCCCATAAATTTAATTCCAGTTAAGCACTCCTCTGTAAAATGGCCCCATTAAATATAACTTTATTTTGAGAAAGATAATATAATAATGTTATCTTCACAACACTAATCATTTATCTGAGCTTATAATTTAGTAACATTGATAAAGCCCCTTGAAGGCTTAGCTTGATTTCCTTCAAAGAGGAAGAGATATATCTGTCTACTCTCCATCAAAATGGCATTTTCAATTGCATCACCTCCACCAGATAACCACAAGACTCAAATCTGACGGCACCGTCTTTCAATACACAACGGTGGAAACCGACAATGAGGCCCTGGGAGACCGATGCATTTTCAATAACGCAGGGATTATTCTTTTTCTTTAAACCTGCCTTTTTCCCCCCACAGGGAAGAGGTTTAAAGCATTCAGTGAGGGGAAAAAAGCTATTTTACTGTTTTTTAAATGGCTATTTCTTCAAACTTGAAAAGTTTCATGTCACTTTCAAGCACATTATTAAGAGAGGCAGAGCCAGATCAGATTCAAACTTTCCTCTCTCACAGCCAAATCTTCTGCAATTGAAAACGCCAGGGTAACAAAAGGAGCTACTGTGTCAGAATAAACTGTTCTGGCTGAAAGGACCTAACTCTGCCATCATCCTGATGTTCTCTCTGTTACTTCATAGGTGTCACACTTAGATTAGATAGAAACACTACAATTAAATTGAAAAGTAATGGCACCTCAGGAAAATGTCAAGCAAGTATTATTTTTCAACAATCCTTGTTGATTGTGAGAACCTATTGAGAGGCTTCTAGTGTGGTGTGCAGGAAGACAGTCATGCATGACATAGGCTGAGCTGAGTGGTATTAGAAGCTTGATCAGGAAATTAAATGTTTTCTAAATAATATGACAGAAAAATTACTACGACCCACTTGCCATTGACAGTGGGTCATATCTTTTTCCCTTTGGCCTCTGTTGTTAAAGCCAGTATCTATCTCCCTGCATCTTGTAGGATTATGTTAGTTTATATAGACTTATAAAGAAGCTGGAAAGAAATTGGAAAAAGAAAAAAATAGTGAGTTTCATCAATGGCTCGGTTCTTCTCTCTTCCTGGAGAGATCAACCCTTCTAAAGTATTGTAAAAATACAACACAATCATTAAAAAAAACCTAAGACATAGTTCTACTCTTACATTTACTGCTAGATTTTATAAAAATAGTATGAAGGATCTCTTTGAAAAAGTTTAAATGCTGTAGTCTAGACAGCATAGAGCTAAAATGTTTGTAGTATATTTGTTTTATTCCTCAAAGTCAGCAGTTCTAATTTATTTTTTTAAAGATGATTTTACACTTACAAAAGAGTTGCACAAGAATAATACAGCGAGTTCCTGTGTGCCCTTGACCCAGATGCTACATTAACATCTGTCAAAACTAGGCAATTAACCTTGGTATAATACTATTAACCAAAATACAGAAAATAACAAGTGTTGGTGAGCATGTAAAGAAATTGGAATCTTGTGCACCATTGGTGGTGGTTCCTCAAAAACTTAAAAGTAGAACTACCATATGATCCAGCAGTCTTATTTCTAGGTATTTATGCAAAAGAATTGAAAACAGCACTCAAAGAGATATTTGCAATTCCATGTTCATTACAGTGTTAATCACAGTACCCAAGAAGTAGGACAAACCTAATTGCCCATTGATAATGAATGAAGAAAATGTGGCATATCCCTACACAGAATATTGTTCAGTCATAAAAATGAAGGAACTACAACATGGCTAAAACTTGAGGAAATTATGCTGAGGGAAATAAGCCAGACACAAAAAGTCAAAACCTGCCTGAGTCTTGTAAAGTAGTCAAACTTGTGGAAACAGAAAGTAGGATGGAGGTGACCAGGGGCTGAGGGGAGTGGGAATTGGGAGTGGGAATTCAGTCCTGCTACTTGAAAAAGCCCTGGAGATCTGCTGTGCAGCATTGTGCTGGTAGTTAAACTTGTACTCTACACTTCAAATTTTAAGAGGACAGGTCTCATGCTATGTATTTTTTACCACAATTTTAAAAATGCAATTGATATTTGTGTGTTAATTTTGTCTCCAATGATTCCTCTAAACTCTTTTGTTATTTCTTATAGCATATTGGTATGACTTTTTTTTTTAGTATTTTTATATAGTTATGCCATCTGCAAATAGAAACAGTTTTATTTTGTCTTATTCAGTGTCTTAGTCCATTTGTGTTGCTGAAACAAAAATACTATAGATTGGATGGCTTATAAACAACAAAAATTTATTTCTCACAGTTCTGGAGGATGGAAGCCCAAGATCAGGGTGCCAGCATGGTCCACTTCTGGTGAAGGCCCTCTTCCGGGTTGCAGACTGGTGACTTCTCTCTGTATCCTCACATGGTAGGAGGGATGAAGGACCTTTGTGGGATCTCTTTTATAAGAGCTCTAATTCCATTCATGAGGGCTCCACTCTCATGACATAATCACTCCCAAAACTCCACCTCCTTGGGGGTTAAGGTTTCTACAGATTAATTTTGGGAGGACCTAAATGTTCAGTTCATACCTTCCATTTGTGTTTCATCTATCTCTTAGGTTCAGGCTAGGAATTCAAGTGTGGTGAAGTGATAAGAGAAGACAATCTTTGCTGGTATTCCAATTATAGGGGTAACATGTTCATAGGTGTTAATATGATACTAGCTCTGTGGTTTGTGTAGAAGCCCTTTATCAAGAGAAGGAAGTTCCCTTCTGTTCCTACCTTGTGGAGAGTTTTTACCACAAATGAATATTAGGTTTTGTCAAATGCTTTTTCCACATATTGAGTTGATCAATTTTTTTTTCCTATTTAGTCTATTATTTTGGTGAAATATATTAATCGATTTCCAAATACTGATAGTCTTGCATTCTTGAGGTAAACCCCTTCTTGATCTTGATGTTTTATTCTTTTTTAATATATTGTTGCATTTGAGTGCTAATATTTTGTTGATAAGTTTTTCGGCTATGTCATGAATAATATTGGTTTAGGTTTTCTTTGCTTGTAATGTTTTGGTCTGTTTTTCATATTACAATAAAGCTGACCTCAAGAATGATTTGGGAAGTGTTTCCTTCTCTTCCATTTTCTGAAAGAAACTGTAGAATTGGTATTATCTCTTCCTTATACACACTAGTAAAGTCATCTGAGTCTGAGATTTACTTTGTGCAAAGCTTTTAAATAAAAATTAAATTTCTTTAATAGGTATAGGGCTATTTGAGTTATCTATCTTGCAAGATTATATCTTTCAAGAAATTTGTAACTCTCATCTAAACTTTTGAATTTATGTGCATAGAGTTGTTTGTTTTATTCCCTTATTATCCTTTTAATGTCCGTAAAAACATTATAGATGTCTGTAAAGACGGTGGTGCTACTCCTTCTTTTGTTCTTGATATTTTTTTCTTTTAGATTAGTGTTTAATAATTTAATATACTGCAGTAGGTACTTGAGGTTTAAGGAATCAAATTTCCCCTAGGAGAGTTAAACTCTTAGACCAACAAATAATAGATCAGCAAGACTCACACTGACCTCTGCACCAGAAATACAATTGCATTTAGAGACAAGGAGGCAGTTATTAGCAGTACCATGAAAGGGCTCTCCAGGGAAGAGATAGGCCTCCTCATTCAACTTTATTTACCTGTATAGAGGGGTATAGGCCAACGGACTTCAATCATCTGCAGTCACCAATATTGGTGGCTTTGTATTCCCTCTTCCCCTCTCAGGAGAGTGCCACTTCATCTGGGTGCTATTTTCTCTTCCACTGTGTGCTTCCACTGCTCCCCTTACCCATCATCTTCCTATTTCAGGCACCACAAAATTAATGCTTCATAAACTTGCTTCCATGAAGTACAAAAGTTGCCAAAATAAATTCTTAACTATATCTTGCATATTTTTGTGCCACAAACTATATAAGAGATAGAAAAACAGGTATTTTATACTTCAAATACTTAAATGTGTTTAGTTTTTAAATATACACCCTCTCATTTCAATCTGCCCTTAGTTGGCCATGAGTTTGACTATATCTGTAGCTGTTCCTGGAGATACATTGGAGATGAAAATGATGATGTGCTCAAAATTAATCATATGCCTAAGACCAAAAATGTTTGTTGATTATGTCAAATTTGCCTTACATCATTTTGTTTTAGGAAAAAGAAACCAGGGGCATTTCCAAGGGAAGTTGAATAGGCTTGTTCCTATGTTTACCATATTAGTCTAGACATATGGGTTTCAACTCAGCTGTGGTCTATTTTCCCCATCTATTACATTATACCACTAATCACTGCCTTATATGACTAAAAAATTTTGATGTAAATAACACATTGAATAACTCCCGAATGCAAATAAACAGTTGAATGTGTAATGCAAAATTCTAAGATATAAATAAATTTCATATTCCATGAAATTCCTGAGAAGGGAAGTCATAATCATATGTGCGTATATCAGATTACTCCCACTCTGTGGTTAAAAAATTATTGCCTAAAGCTCTGTAAAATGATTTTTAAATGCTTATGATATTCAATAAGAATAAAATATTTATATCCTATCATGAGGAAAGTCATGTTTTAATATGAGGCATGAATGTATTTGCAGTAGTTATGGTTTATTAATTATTAAAAGTTTTAATATCCTATATGAAAAACGTAGCTAATTACTTTTTAATATTCCAAGTGATTTAAAAATCTGTGGCTATATCATTAATAAATTTTGGTATCCAGGTTATTAAATTGCCTCTCCAAGTTTCACTAATGCTTTAGGCATGGATTTGAATGAATTGATGTCTAATACAACATGGTGTTCATTAGCCATATTAAAGAAATTCTGGCATATCTTTTATATGAAATATCCTAAAAGTAATGTAGTGCTCAGTCTCCCCTTGAAAAGACAGGCAAATTCTGGCTTCAGATTTAAAATCTCTACCTTTCTATCTCAATTGCTACTGAGCATATATCATTGAAATTTCATATTATGTATTTAGAAATACAAATATAACTCTTTTATACATAAAAAATAAATTTTCTTATGTTATTAAATGTACAATTGTTAGTAATTATAAGACATCAGCAAGCTCGAGCTGAAATTTACAGTAATTAATTTTCTATGAAAAATTTTCCTCCATTAAAAAGCAGTTTAAATGTAATTTTTGAAATTTCATATTTTAAGTGATTTAGTAAAGATGGTGGTTTCTTCTCTCTCCTGTTGGAAAACATATGACTATATCAGGGAAAATGCAAAATAGGAATTTATGTTACAGTTAATTAAAATAGGAAATACCTGAGACTGAATTAAGAGACAATGGTGTCAATTGCAGGAGAAGTTCATATAACGTATATGATGGCTCCCAAAATGACACCAAAGTCTGCAATGCATAGACAAATATTGCAAAAAGCAGTCCTCCAGGGTAAGTGACACTATGAGAAGGAAAAGTAGCAATTTCTGCATTAGAACATAAACAAGGATCAGAGATGTTGCTTTCAGGATCTATTCTATTCTTGTTTTTACTGCTAAAATAATTCACTAACATGTAAAACTCTGTACTAACAATTCCTGTTAGTCTAGATCATGTTTTGGACTTCTATATTACAAAAACGTTCTGAAAATAGGTGTTTAAATTAAATGAACAACATTTTAGGATGAATAACGTTGAGAAAGAAACCCACATAGAATTTACACAAATATACTACAAGAAAAATGACAAAAGAAAGTTAGGAGAATAGAAAGAAATAAAAGAACGTCACTAGAAAAATTTTACTATAGAGCAAGTGAAGTTATGGCTAACCAGATTGCCAAGAATTAATAAAACAAGACTTCAAAGCAGAATTTCAAAACTCAAAGACCATGATGAGAAAACATAAGGTGAGGATACTGGAGAGACTGTGGAATTCACGCTGAGTGACATGGAAGACACTGGATAGTTATTGAACAGAAATATAACATGATAGAACTTATAATTTAGGGACATCTGACTGTGATGTGAGCTAGATGAAAAGGGGAAAGAATGAAAACAAGGAGATCAATTAGGAACTGTTACAAAGTATGATGGTGACAGGTACAAAGCAGTAGCGGGGAAGTGATAGTTGTTGGGGATCTAAAAGTAAATAAAATTTGGATAAATTTATAAACTTATCAATCATACTCTCAAATCAGAGGCACATGCAAAATACATACAAAATATATACTATGTTTAATGGCAAAAATTACTATAAACAAACATGATGCAAACAAGGGAAAGAGGAGTGCAGATTGGCTATTTGAGCAGACATCTGAAAGAGTAGTAGGAAAGAGTAGTAGAAGCATGCCATGAGGACTTATACTCCATGTTCAACCCGTTGACACTGTTGAGCAATTCTCGGCTCCAGAAATTCTCTTCTTTATTTCTGCATCATCAGTTTTCTATCTCTTCAGAATCATTCCTATCAGCATAAAAACAATGTAATTTCTCCCTTCTCAAAACAAAGAAAAAAAGGAACAACAATTTTCCCTTGTGTATACATCTCTCTCCAAATTCTCACCATTCTCTTTATCTTTTCTTTGCTCCAGTCATGGTGGCCTCCTTGTTTCTTGAACATGCCAAGCATGCTCTCATTTCAGAAAGGTTCCATTTGCTGTTTATGCCACCTGAGGTGAGATGGCTTGAGGACAAACACCAACAGTATCCCTAGAAAGAAAGGCAATGTTTATAGACTCAGATCAGATAAGTGGACTGACATGAGGATGTGGTGGTAGAATTTCCCTAATGATTGCTTTTGTGAATGAAGAAGGAAGAGGAGCTGTTGAAAATTTGAAAAGAATAGGGAAGATATGAAAGATTAATCTAAGAGTGTGGTTACTGAATGGCCTAGATTAGTTATTCTTAAACCTAGCTGCACACTGAAATCATCTGTGAAGTCTAAGAGAATTGTGCGATTATGCAATTCTGATTTAATTGTTCTAGAATGACTCAGTATCACAATTTTAAAAGCTTACCAGGTGATTTCAATGCATAGACAAGGATGAGAATCACTGGTCTGAGGAAGTGTGGTAGGTGTTCTGTGTATCAGTGCACTACACGAATGGGCCATCTAAAAGTAAGTGGTCCATATTTTTAAAGTGAGAGTAGTCACCATGTTTGTATGTTTTTTCCACCCTTTTGTTTTTATTGTGTTGGTGCAAAATAGGTCAAGAGTGCATTTAACAAGCCTTAGGTTTGGTCAGATTTGTGTGAAAAAGGGAAAAGAGTAAAGAATAGTAGACAAATGATTATAATTAAGACTAAGAACCACTTGAGATATCTGCCAGGGATGCAGCATTTTAGGGGAAAATCTGGTTTCATTTACAGCAAAAAGGGAGGAAGCACTGAAAAAAGTGAAAGGGTGTCTGTCAACTATGATTTCTGAAGAGTATGCTTGGAAGCTTTCAGAGGCTGAAGCGGGGTGGAACACGGGATTAGAAAAGTCCACGTACAGAGCTTTATGGAGGCATGAAATGTGGTGCAAGGAATGACTTGAGAACCTTGGGTTCCTTGTGGTGACTCGTGTAAATAGGCATTCAAGACGTAAATAGTTAGTTCTGATTGTATAAGGCAGAAAGTGATGTGTAACTATCATTTCATATTTTTAAAATATATGATTTACAAACACATTTCCTAATAAATTTTACTGAATATCTTTGCTTGTCATGTACTTCAGCCTGGTCAGTGGGTTTCTGGTTAAGCTGCTATTGTGTTTTCCCATATGATTTTCTGTATGTTTAAATGTTTTCCAGTATATGTTTATCACCAGAAATTAACACAATATACCATATAGCTTGGCTATAGATTCAGTTTGCATAGAATGTGATGATGCTAAAAACATCAAATTGTTCTAATTTACTTCTTGGACTTGTTGAAATAACAGAAAATAGTGTTTAATAGGGGACTATTCTGAGAGTTAACTTGTTTCCCCTTTGGCTATTAGAGGAATGCCTTCCTAGTTTTTACTTGAGAAGAAAGTGAAGTTATTTTTGAAAATATATCCAGCCAAGGAATACCTTTGCAACTGGAAGAAATGCAGGGTTGCCTTTTTGAAAATAAACGGAGTTCTGTCTTGCCTCTTTTGGTAAACAAGGATGAGGGCCCTCCACTCAGAACATGATTTATAGGGCTCCACGATAAAACATATTATTCAAGGCCCTACTTGAACTTAAGGTGATTTATTAGACTTGATATAAAACTGTGCTAATGAATCATGGTTAGATAGAGTCCCAGGGTCCTCAAAATTAAGGGTAAATATGATAGAGCTCGAAAGTGAAAAGATATATAAATCATCTAATCTTTAATGACAGTTTACGTCCCCGCAATGCCTATATGCTCTGCATTAATTTCTACTTTCATTCTGGGAGAGGTATTGTTGAGCTTCTAAGAATCAGTCGCTATCATAACAGGAGTGAATGATTGAATGCATGAAGAAATGAATCAACACAGTTACCTTCCAATCCATTATTGCATCTGTAATTATTATACGATGTGCTATGATTATGCAAGCATAAGAAATATACAAGATACAAGACATGACTTTCGTGGAAGATTGTTTCCTGAAATTTATGACTACTTGCTTTCCCCAGCTGTGTAACAACTCTTTATAAATAATGGAAAGATGCTGTAATCTGACAAACTTTATAATATAAATTATGTGCTAATTGTACTAGTTTTTCTCTGTTTATGGTCTTCAAGGATTTCTGTTTAATAATAGAAATACAAAACCATTTAAAATGGATTTATTTGTACCTATTTAACATAATCTATTGTTGATATAGTCATCAATTTATTACAAATCATATTTGACCTTGGTAAGAATGCCAATGAATCAAATGACAGTCATATGAATATAATTTTGTCTAACCAAAAATAAGTAGATACTATAACATTTTTTAAAATTTTTAATTTAGAGGATGATATAACTACCTTGTTTGAAAAGCCATGTTATTAATTCACTCTTTGTTTCCCTAGCTTCTTTAGAGAAATATGTGTAGAACTTGTGCAGTGGTATCCAGTAGAATGGCTAGCATGTCATTATTCCTATTGTTTTAGAATGTAAAGAATTTGCATTAGTATAGTGAATATTAAAGATTCCTACTGAGAAAAGGGATTTAAGCACAGCAAGCAACACAGTCCAAATGGATAAACCCTGCTGACAGTTTCAAACCTGAGCCAGAATCCAAGGACATTGTTAGCACCAAATCATCTCCTCCAGAATTCTAAATATGATGCCAGATATTCACTTTTCTTAGCTTTCGTGATAATTATTTGTTCCTGTGTTTTTGTCAGAGGATTAATTAATCTTATTTTTGTCAGTTACTGATTATGCTTCCTTTATATTAAAACTATTTCTGAACATTTCATAAAACAATAATGACCAAACAATAACAAAAACCTACGCAAAACTAAGTTGGAATGTTTATATTGTGTTCTATAACATTTTCCAAATAAATTATATAATTATCTTCATTTGGAACTCTTATTTTCCCTCCTGATTACCCAGGGTATTGTATAATACGTACCATTTATATCCATTTTTTTCCCTATGCTTTATCTCAATTTCCTACCATACAAAGGCCTGACTCTCAGTGAGCTCATAGCTGGAAAATATATTTTAAGTTGATGCATAATTATAAAGATTTTATACTTCACTCATCTTGCGTTACCTACATTTAAAATGGAACCCGGAATCTTATTGATATAATTCATCAACTATGGAAATTAGAAGAAAAACTATTTTCTAGATGGGAAATTTAAAAATTTCCTTCAAATCATTTTATGTACTTAGTTGTTAATTTGATGATAACTTGATTAATAAATGTGTCTAATCCCCAAATATCTCATTTGTTCCATTATAAATATTTTACATATATTTTTTATTATTTATATATCCATATTTATCTATCATCAATTACCAATAGAAACTATAATGTAGTGGATAGTTAATGAAAAGCATACTCTGCTATTTTGAGGAAATTATTTTACCACTTTCAAGTAACTTTTGGTATTTGTTTCTTTACAATGTGTTTGGTACATATCAAGTAGTTTCGAACTGTGTTGAATTGGAAAGGTATACACTATGTTCAACCATCTCTTTAGAATGGGTGAATACATCCAGAGAAACTACTCTGTGTGAAATTTTAAATTTCTATGCTAGTAAAATATAGTAAATGGACCAAGGGATCCTTACTCTGTCTTAAAGTGAACCTAGAGACAGAGAAGTAACACAATCATATATTTTCAAATTTTACTATAAGCTCCATTAAATAGATTAACATTATGAACTACTGAAAAAAATTTCTCAGAGCATTATGCTGTTTAAATGCTTTTATTGTCAATTGAAGAGTAAGTATCATTTTAAATATAGATATTCCTTTAATTCTCTGTCTTCGTCTAGAAGTTTTTTTTTTTTCATCCGACTCTCCCCTACCTTAGTTTTTTCACTCTTTTGTTGGATAGGTGTACAAAGAGACCTAATGTGCAAGATAAAAATAATTAACAAATGATAATCTTCAAATCTATCAAATTAACTAATTAAATGTTTCATTTTGATAGCATACGATGTCCTGTCCAACCAAAGTTGCAGTCGCATCAACGTGCAGTACAGCTCTAGACTGAGAGCGGCCTTGAAGTTTAACTTTCCCAAACTGCCTTCTAACTCTGTGTTGTATATGGATCCCCCAAATAGCTGGAAGACCCAATGGATCTTATTCCAGAGTGCAAAAGTATGGAGACACAGAGGTAGCACTCAGCAAGGGGAACGCAGTGAGCCACCTGGGCCTGGGACAATAGAACCTGTCTCAGGTGGGCAATGGTCTGAACCTAAGAGCAATTGAGCTGAGTCAGCCAGGAAACATGCTGGGCTCTGACCAAGTTGAGTGAGACCAGATGGTCATTCACACTACCATCAACTTCCTTGACAGCTCCTGGTCTGGTCAACACCAGAGAAGCAGAGGATTCAGAAGACACGTCTTGTAGAACCACATGGCACCATGTAGATCCAAATAAACTTTCCCCAAATCATGAGGCGATATGAGTCCTTGTTTACCCTGTCATCAAGAGACCATCAAGCTCCAGGGACAGGAGCCGTGGACAGTGGTGTGGATGAAACTCTATGAAACGCAACGTTTTTAGCTAGAAAGATAGAGTGGTATTCAAAGGGCTTTAAACATAATTGCGTTGATGAACTACACCGAACGAAATTACTTTCCCATTGTTGATAACTTTTGACAAATCAATTATAAACAAAACAAAGTAGCTTCATTTTCTTGCACTTCAGAGCTGTATGTGGATATATTTTATGCTATGACTATACATAGATATGCTGTACTTGACCATACCTTTCAAATAGTGGTAGAATTAATTTAGATGCTAAAGGGGGACAATCATGGCAAGCACATTTCATTATTTAGTAAAGGCTCAATTATAGGGAACTAATTATATGGACAGAAGCAGTGACTACATTGCATATATCTATACATCTCAGAATACTCTGACCACAATTCATCATCCCCTTCAACACACATCTTAGACCTCTCTATGCTTGATTAGATAGAGTTCATTTGTAAGCTAATGTACATATGTATTTTCTTTATTCATTTGTTGTCCAAATAGTTATTTCAAAATGTCTTACTCTACTATTTATCTTAACCCTTTTTTGGAAACATATCAATACTTATTTGCTGTTTTGTATTTATTGCCACTACAAAAAATGAATAAACTTAATCTAGACGTACAAGAAAACACAAACGTTGTGCACAAGCATTCAGAAAAAGCATGTTTCATCATGAATAATTTTAAGAGACCTAGGGAAATGTAACCTTTGCTTCTTGTTTGCAAACTTAGACTAATTTAATTTGAAATTAGAAATCTCATTGCTGTGGCATCTGAAAACTTTTGAGTGTGTGGGATGATGGGGACAGACAGTAGCAGTAAAAGTAACAATGTTTTCGACAATAAGATACTGGTTTTTTTCTTTGCTATTCCCCATAGATAAAGAGTTTCAAGCACATGTATTTACCTGCAAATATACACCATGGCATATAAAATACAGAAATTTACTTATTATGCCATCTCTCTATCCACTTATTTAGCTAATCAATAAGAAATCAAACACAGCACAAAGTAAGGTGGGAAAATAAAAGAATATGGCTCTATTATTTAAGAAGATCATGGTTTATTTACAAAGCAAAGATAGGTGCCCACAGGTAAGAGTAGAAAATGATGTGTGAGATTATAAAATAAAGAATTGTTGGAGTTGCAGGATTTCAAATAAATGGTCATAAAATAAAACTTCACGGGGGATATGTAAGCGTCATGGATAATTTACTTTATGTTCTTACCTCGCTTCTTCTTTATAGATAACTAACGGTTATGTACATACTCTTTCCCCTCCTTACATTAACGTATCACTCTTCCTTCTTGCTGGATGATTATTTCTAGTAAGTTACATATTACATCTTTATCTGTTTATATTCTTTAAGCGTTTGCTCTCTTAGCACAAGGACTGCTGGAGTCTAGGAGTTGTACTAGGAGGGTCAATCCTGTTTCTGTTGATAATCTTCCTGATAATACATAATTTTATTAATATTTTATAACACATAAATGAAGTCATTATTTTTACGTTAAAAATATACTTAAAGTATTGCTTAAGCTTTTGGACAAGTAGTCTTCTATTCTATTTTTATCAAGAACCTTTTATAAAATACTCTGATTAAACAAGTGTTGAGTTCAAATCATTTCATATAATATAAATTTTATAAGCATACAAATTTTGAAACATAATTTGCAAAAGGAAATTCTATGCATTTCAGAGTCAATTAAAATTAGAAAATGTGGATCAAGGAAAATAATCAAATCAATTACACGTTTCCTTTGTAGAAAGTTAAGATATGTCATCATAATCTCAGTCAGCTGTGAAATTCCATCCATGCACGTCTCAAAGAGTTATATGATTCTTGGGTATACATACTAAACTAAAAAATATGTTTTGGTTTAAGAATCTTTCTCCTTTACTTTCAAGGGCTAACTCTCTAGAGCACTAACTACATGTTTTAGAGTAAGAAAGATTCTATAATCTAACTCTATACTTTATCAACAGCATTTTCCAATTTCTTTATCTATAAAATATGTGTAATCATTTCCTGCCTGAAAATAGCTGTACCCTTTCTTTGCATGGTAGTAAATACATCATGCTAGTCATTGTCAAATTGCTCTTTTACCTTTATGCTTATTTGAAAGCATCTGATGATATTTTAATTGAAGTTTGATTATGTAGGTATTTTTGCACTTGATAAAAAAATAAATACTACATTAATTTAAAACATTTTTTGGAGTTATTTGAGTTGTAAGGCCTTATGATTTAGGCTTTATTTATTTATTTTTTTGGTGAGGAAGATTGTCTCTGAGTTAACATCTTTTGCCAATCTTCCTCTTTTTCGCTTGAGGAAGATTGTCATTGAGCTAACATCTGTAGCAATCTTTCTCCATTTTGTATGTGGGATGCTGCTGCAGCATGGCTTGATGAGCGGTATGCACGTCTGCACCCGGGATCCAAACCTACAATCTCTGGGCCGCCAATGAAAAGTATGCAAACTGAATGACTCCGCTATGAGGCTAGCCCCATGATCTACATTTTAGAGGTCTGCACTTGCTCTCCTTATAAGGACAGAAAGTTATTTCAAATGAGTTAGCTGAATTTTGTTTGGGACAACAATGCAGCCAAAAACTTACACACTTACCTATTAAGAGAAGTTTTTATACTGAATTACAGAAGTTTTGGGAAACTCAGATTTTACTCACCCAGTTCTTGAAAGATTCAAATTGTGAAATCCAAGACAACTGACAAGGAATAGTTACACTTAGTTGGGACATAACACAGTTATTTAAAAGTTTGAGAAGGTTTATTAACCTCAATTAAGTTAGTGCTAAATATTTTGAGTGACTTAAATCATTTACGATCTCAGTTATTTTACATATAAAGCTGTTCATCACATATAGATTGTGATGGTTAATTTTATGCGTCAACTTGACTGGGTCACGGGATGCCAGGACAGCTGGGCAAACATAATTTCTGGGTTCATCTGTGCTAGTGTTTCTGAAGGAGATGAGCATTTGAATTGGTGGACTGAGTTAAGCAAATTGTCCTCCCCAATGTGGTGGGCATCACCCAATCCACCGACAGCCGGAAAAGAACAAAACAGCAGCGGAAGATTGAATAACTCTGCCTGATTTCTTGAGCTGGAATGTCGATCTTCTCCTTCCTTCACACTCGTGGTTCTCAGGGCTTCTGATCCAGAATGGAATCTATACCATCAGCTCTCTGGCTCTCAGGCCTTCGAAGGACACCGTTGTCTTCCCCGGGTCTCCAGCTTGCAGATGGCAGATTATGGGACTTCACTGCCTCCATAATCGTGTGAGGCAATACATATAATAAATATTATGCATGTGTATATATCCTATTGATTCTGTTTCTCTGGAGAACCTTGACTAATGCACAAATGAAGCTTTCATATTTAGGATATCAAAAAAGTTTCATTAAAATATAGGCTTCTGTGTAACATTTACAAAGGTTTCCGTAATCAGTCTGTGCAGAAGTATTACTAGATTTTTATTGAGCACACTCAATCTTACTACATGAAATATGTGTAAAATTTTGAAAACAGAAGTTGCAACTATTATTTTGTGGATTGACAATAACAGTCTAGATTTGACAAAGTCAGAGGCTGTGTCATGGCTCTACATTATGGAAATGAATCTGTATTTATAGTTCATTTCACACATGCCAATTAGATTATATTGCTTTAACACTGAAAAATATTACATTAAAGACAATCACTTTTTCACTAGCACTAGGGTATCCCTTGGGTAAAAATTTTGAAATAAATAGCCCTTGACATGTTACCATCTCTAGTATTGAATATCTATTCCCTTTAAAGAAATCAGAATATGTCACCACAAAATATTATGTAAAAATTGATATGTTGATATAAAAATTATTTTGAGCTGAAGATAATTAATAAGCAGCAAATACAGAAAAAGCTCCCTCTCTTCTGACTAAAGACAAGATATAAATTCTCCTTGTACTGGCGATAGCCCCTTGTCGGCTCAACACCAGAGGGATCTGCAAACAGACCTTCTTCCATTAGTTTTCTCCCATATATTTGCTTTCCTGCAGTTTGGTGCCCTTGAAAGCCTGGAGCTACTTTCCCTTGTCTTGTCATTTCTCTACAAATTTACTGTTCTTTCTTGGAGCTGCTATATAAACTGGAATTCTAAGCCACAACCTGGAGTTGCTTTTCTTTTGGGTTTTTCCCATGTGATGTGTGTTACATGCGTTAATAAAATGTTTCTCGTTTGTTAATCTCCTTTTTTGTTACAGAGTCCTAAGTGAAAAGCTAAGATGGGTAGAGATCAAGCTGTTGTGTACAGAATTAAATATGATAAGGTTCATTTTTATCCATACCAATATCAACTTGATTTAACATAATTTATTGAAACAACCATCTCCTCCATATGAAAAAATAAAACAAAATATCTAAGAAAGGGATAGATATGCAGTATTCATTGCTTGGAAGACAATATATTGTTGAGATGTCAATTAAATTGTCCGTAGATTTAATGTCATACCAATGAAAATTTTAGAAGTGTGTGTATGTCTATTCGTGTGTGTATGTGCGTAAATGGACAAAATACTTTAAATTGTTTAGGAAAATGCTGCAACAGATGCAACAGTGAAGTGAATCTTGAAGGAGACTTAAGATTAGAGGATTTACATAGAAAGTAGTGATTTTTCTTGGTGTTGCATTTAAATCCAGTGACCTCACTAAATACACTTATCAAATCTAAATTGTTTTTAATGATTAATACGTTTCTAGATACTAAAAAACATCCTCTGTGGCTAATAAAAATTTTACTTTTTCTTTTCCAAACCTTAAAACTCTTTTTAAGACTTCAATGCAATTGTTAGGACCTGATGTAGGGAAAATGTGCATCGTTGTTTTGTTCCTCGTATTAAGAGAAAGATGTTTAAAATTTCACCCTGAATAGGATGTCAGTTATACTTAACAAAAAAAGATATCGGTGATCAATTAAGGAGGTTCTCTTTTTTCCTCTTTATTTCTATTTTGTTGAGTTTTTAGTTCATAGTGAACATGTGTTGAATTTTAGCAAACGCTTTTCTGCATATATTGAGATGATCAAATGATTCTTTGTCTTTATTCTAATTTTGTGCATTATACTGGTTGATTTTTAAGTGTAGAACTATACTTGCATTCCCTGAATAAACCCCACTTACTCATAATGTTCTCTCCTTTTATACATCATTGGATTCTATTTGTTATTATTTTGGGTGGGATTTCTGTGTCTATGCTTATGACATCTATTGACTTATAATTGTCCTTTATTATAATGTCCCTGTCAGATATTTGTAAAAAGATTATGCCACTCTCCGACAAAAAGTTGGGAAACATGGTTTTTCTCTTCTTTTTCTTTTTTCTGAAATATGTGAAGATTGATGTTTCTTACATCAATGTTTGCAAAGTTTCACTAGTGACACAGTTCTGTAGTTAAACGCATCCGATGTCTTCTTAATTTCAGATGTATTTTTTAAGTTCTAGATCTGCATTTAATTCTTTTAGACATTAAAATTCTCTATTGAAAGTTCCATCTTACCCATTTTATTCATCTTTTCCTCTGCCTTATTTATCATATTAGTCACTGTTAAATGTCTTGTCAGCCAACTTCAATATCTTAATTAACTGCGGGTTTTCTTGTATGGTTTGTGTTAGTTTTTCTCACTTAATTATCAGTAACAATTTTATGCCTCTTCACATATCTATTAACTGTCTTCTCTTATTCTGGACATTGTGTGTGATAGAATTTTAGTGACTTCACGGAGCGAAGGTTAGGTGAGGGCTGATCACATTCACCATTAAGAATTGAGCTGACACTGGCCTGGTTTCTAGCTTTAGTGTCACTATATGTCTCTGACTCTCATACATTGTACCTTTCTCTCAACCTCTCTCTCTCTCTCCCCTCAATCCAAAAAGACTGAAAAACTTTAGTTCTGTCTTTCAGAATTTTCGTGCTTAGTTCTTAGTCTCTGCCCCGTTATATATTCAAAATTTGACAAATAAATTGTCAACTGAGACCAGCCATAAGCTTGTGGCACACTCCTTGTCTCTAGCAGATTCTCTTCTCTAGCTTGGTGAAATCCTGGAAAATGTTACTCAATGTGTCTGCTTCCAGCAAGGCCTCCCCCCCGCCCCCCGCCGCCCCACCCCCAGCCTCCTGCCTCTTCTGAGATGTCAGCAAACATTCTGTGGAAAAAGTCAGCTATGCATTTTGGGCTCTTCCATTTTCCTATTTGTAACAACCACACCATAAAACCATGAAAGCTCTGCTGGTTTATCTTTTCTGCAGTAGAGGCTTTCTGCCCTGACCATGATCAGAATGAACAAATATCCCCAGGGAAGTAAAAAGTCAAAGATTCCAGATCACCCTGGAAGGATTCATTCATCTCTGGAATTTCAGTTAATTACTTTTTTATTGCTTCTACCACTCATTGTTCTCTTTATTTATATTATTATTTTTGCAATCTATGGATTTTATCTGAGCTGTGTATTTTATTTAACTTATTTTTTATTTTTTGTTTTTTTTTTTTAGGAAGATCAGCCCTGAGCTAACTGCTCAAACCCCCCCTTTTTGCTGAGGAAGACTGGCCCTGAGCTAACATCCGTGCCCATCTTCCTCTACTTTATACGTGGGAGGCCTACCACAGCATGGCTTTCCAAGCGGTGCCATGTCTGCACCCAGGATCCGAACCGGTGAACCCCAGGCTGCCGAAGTGGAACGTGCGCACTTAACCGCTGCACCACCGGGCCGGCCCCTGAGCTATGTTTTTTAATCGACAAAACAAATGAAGACTTCAGTAAAGAAGGCCTTTTTATGTTCTATGACATTCACAAATATTTTATTAGAAATATTATAACACAATCATTCCAAATATAAACTTTCCTTAAAATTATATTTTGCTGCTCCTAAGATGTCTTTTTTTTCATACCTGCTATACTTTCCAATAGATGACAAAACGTTATTCTATCACAGGATCAGCAAATTTTTCTGTACAAAGTCAGCTAGTAAACAATCATTTTAACAACTCAATATTCATGAATAGCCACAAATAGTATATAAATAAATAGCCATAGTTGTATCCAAATGAAACTGTAGTTTTGAAAACAAGTGGTGTGGTGGGTCAGATTTGAATTGCTGTACTTTTTTTCCATCTATTCCACATCATGAAAAATCCCAAAAGTGTACTTTAGAAAAATCGATTGGCTTCCAGTCTCTGCACCATCATGTAAAGAGCCTGGAACTCAGCAGTTTTGTCCTTACAATTAGAAAAATTGGGCAAACTGAAAATTAGTGACTTTTCTTGGACTCATTAGAGAAGCTGAAGTCACAAGGAAAACCTCCTGGATAGACAGATACATCAAGACAGATACAGCCACTAAGATATGTAGTTGCAGCAATAAACTGAAAAGAGCAATTAAATGACAGTTTTGATAAAGTGCTGGAGATCGAGCATGAATTATCGTGAGAAGGAGAAACTCTTGTGGACTGCAGTTTGTGAAGGGCCCCTCCAAGAGCGCCATCAGGGTCTCACAGTAAGGATCCGGGAAAGACCGCCTCTTCACCTTAAAAATGGTTACTCTCCAGGAAAAAAAGGCCTTGCCAGAACACAATTTTGAAATGAATTCCTCCCTACTTCAACATCCTCCGGCTTTCCTATTCTACCTAAGAGAGAACAAAACATAGTCAACACGACACAAGGCTTTGGGAAAATATATTGAGAATGCTGTGACCAGGCTAAAGAAGAAAAATCTTATGATTTCATCAATAGATGCAGAAAACTTATTTGACAAAAATTCAATACACATTTATGATAAAAAATATTAGCAATAGAGGGTAGCTTCCTCAACTTGATAAAGAATGTCTTTAGTTAACATCATACTTGTGAGTCACTGGAAAATTTCCCCCAAAGATCAAGAGAAACGCAGGGACTGCTCACCACTCTTATTCAACATTGTAGTGGATGCTCTAGCCAGTGCAAAAGACAAGGGGAAGAAAAATTATATGGTTTGAAAGGGAAGAAATAAACTGGAGAAGTAAACTGTCTTTACTTACAGATGGCATTATTATCTATTAGGAAATCTCAAATAAACTGCCAAAAAATCCCCCAAAACCTGCTGAACTTAATAAGTAAGTATAGCAATGTTACAGGATACAAGTTAATATACAAAACTCAATTGCCTTCCTATATACCAGCCATGAAAAATTGAAAAAATATGTATATATTTAAACAGATAAAAGAAATCAAAGATTTAAATAAATAGATTTATTTACATGTTTTTGCCTTTGGTCTTTTTCTCTGTTATGCCTTAGTGTTATTTTATTTGAATTTAACTTCCTTGGGTTTATCTTGTTCACCAGTTTTGGAAAATTCTCAGCCATTACCACTTCAGATAATGCTTCTATACATTTTCTTGATGTCTTCATTTCCTTGCACATTAATTGTCTATATATTTTTACCAGTTTTCACATTTTAAATTTTTTTGTTTTTCATCATTTTCACTATTGTGCGATATTATAATATAGATATTTTCCTGTTAACAGAACCCATCTGTTTTCTTCTCAAGTGGATTCTATTAAGGAAGGCCCATTATTATTATATAGACTTCATATACTCACAAAATTGTCCAAATTTTATATTCTCTTGAATATATATAATTGCCCATCAATTTTTAATATTGAGATAAAATTGACATATAACATTATATAGGTTTAAGGTATACAGCATGTTGATTTTATACATTTATGTATTGCAATATGATTATCACACAGTATTAACTAACACTTCTGACAAGTAAAAATGGCAAGCAATAGCATATATTGGAGAATACGAGGAATCCATTTGGTATAAACCTAATTCAGCCTGACCTTGTCTTTCCAAAAGGACCTGATCGTGGCTGTTGAGCATGCATTGTATGTCTGCTTTAGATATTCCCTATGGCAAGAACAAAGGCCCTTGAGATAAAGGTGCAGCTTCCCTCCCCCTCCCAACATTGGCATTCCCTTAAGGATTAAGCATCTTTCCTTAGGCTGGGAACTGATTGCTGCAATCACCTGTGACCACCAAGCTCAAGACAATAGGCTTGCCTCCTGCTACTCCCTTTGAGATAGCAGACCCACTACCTGCTGTGTCCATCAAGCCCTGTGCTGACAGGGCCATCTTGTGACTATTGTGGGAGGGACATTTCAATCATATGTGAAACGTCCTGTATGGGGGTATATAATCACTCTGTATACCTCACTTCTTTGGTGCCCCGGGCCATGGTCCTCAGATTTCAGCTCAGAATAAACTCATCCAAATTTTCATTTATAGATTGGTTATGAGATTATTTTCGTCAACACTTCCATCACCTCACAAAATTATTGTTTCTTTTTTGTGGTGAGAACATCTAAGATCTAGTCTCTTAGCAACTTTGAAGTATATAATACAGTATTGTTGACTTTCATCACAATGCTGTGCATTTGATCTCCAGAACCTATTCATCTTCTAACTATAAGTTTGTACTCTGAGCCACATCTCCCCAATTCCTCCAACCCCCAGCTCCTGGTAATTGCCAGTCTACTCTGTTTCTATGAATTTGGCTTCTTTAGATTCCATATATAAGTGAATTCATACAGTACTTGTCTGTCTCTGTCTGACATCTCACTTAGCATAATGCCCTCAAGGTCCATCCATGTGGTTGCAAATGGCCAGATTTCCTTCTTTCCTGTGGCAAGTAACATTCCTAGTAATTTAAATATCTAGATTATTTCTTAGTCTAATCTGTTGTGTTTTACTTTTTCTTGGTTTATGGCCATTTATCTTCGTTTCTCTGCATGGGTGTTATTTTTAATAGAATCTAGAAATTGCGAAATAGAACAATGTAGAATTTGAGTGACATTATCTTCTTCCAAAATAGGTTGACAATCAGGAAGTCTAATGGTACTTAATCTCTTTAGTCTAATTATATACTGAGCTGACTCAAAGCCTACTTTCAAAGATTGTAAGGTTCCATGTGCCTCTGCTCTCCAGTTACCTAGAAATGGCCCTCCAGTGTTTTAGCTGAGTATCTGGGATGAATGCTGGGTCTCCACCCTCTTGATTACTTCCAGCCATCGTGTTTGTCTCTTCAAAATTACAAGACTCTTAACAACAGTGATGTACTTTTCAAGGATTTCTAGCAACCTTCCTAGGATACTGCCCCAGACTGACTTATAGGAAAATGTCCTGAGGGGAATAGTTGGCTGAGTGAGTGATTCACTTCTCCCACCCTTGCTTTTATTTGGATCCTAGACTCTCAAGAATACATTTCAGTCTCTATAGTCCCCAAGAGATTGCCTAAATATCTGTTCACATTTCTGCTTCTTAGAGTTATGCTCAGTGTGGACTCTTTGACAAGTCCTCTTACTCAACAACTAAATGCCATGCACAAATAAGCAGTTGTAGACTACTGATTCCTCTTTTCTGGAATTTTGACCCCTCAAGTCCTGATTACTTTAGCAGTTCTCTTTAAAAAAAAATATTTTTCTGTTTGTATTTTATATCTTTTCTAGTTGTTTTCATTGAGATTAACAATAATCTGCCTCAAGCCACTACACAATATCCATAAGCAATAGTCTTAAATGACATTTTTAAAAAGAAAAAAGTGATCAGATATAATTTGAAAGTGTTATTTTATGTTTGAATAATATAAATGACTACAGGCATATCTCAGAGATATTATAGGTTTGATTCCAGTCCACGGCAATAAAGCAAATGTCATAATGAAGACAGTCACACAAACTTTTTAGTCTCCAGTGCATATAAAAGTTATGCTTACACTATACTATAGTCTCTTAAGTGTACAGTAGCATTATGTCTAAAAGACCAATATATATACCATAATTAAAAAATATTTATTGCTAAAAAATGATAACCATCATCTGAGCCTTCAACAAGTCGTAATCTTTTTGCTGTTAGAGAATCTTGCCTCAAGGTTTGATGGCTGCTGACAGGTCAGGGTGGTGGTTGCTGAAGGTTGGGGTAGCTGTGGAAATTTCTTAAAATAAGACAACAATGAAGTTTGCCACACTGATTGATTCTTCCTTTTACGAATAATTTCTCTGTAGCACCTAATGTTGTTTGACAGCATTTTACCCACAATAGAACTTCTTTCAGAATTGGGGTCAATCCTCTCAAACCTTGCCACCGCTTTATCAACTAAGTTGTGTAATATTCTAAAGCTTTTTCTGTCATTTCAACAATTTTTGCAGCTTCTTCACTAGGAGTAGTTTCCATCTCAAGAAACCACTTTCTTTCCTCCTCCATAAGAAGCAACTCCTCATCTGTTAAAGTTCTATCATGAGATTGCAGCAATTCTGTCACATCTTCAGGCTCCACTTGTAATTCTAGCTCTCTTACTATTTCCACCACATCTGCAGCACTTCCTCCACTGAAGTCTTGAACCCCTCAAAGTCGTCCATGAGGGTTGGAATCAACGTCTTCTGAACTGCTGGTAATGTTGATATTTTGACCCCTTCCATGAATCATGAATGTTCTTAATGGCATCTAGAATGGTGAATCCTTTCCAGAAATTTTCAATTCACTTTACCCAGATCCATCAGAGGAATCACTATCTATGGCAGCTATAGCCTTATGAAATGTATTCTTAAACAAAAAGAGTTAAAAGTTGAGGGGCCAGCTATATGGCATAGTGGTTAAGTTCATGCAATCTACTTCAGTGGCCCAGGGTTCGCTGGCTCAGAACCCAGGCACTGACCTATGTACCGCTTATCAAGCCATATTTAGGCAGGCACCCCACAGATAAAGTAGAGGAAGATAGGCACAGATTTTAGCTCAGGGCTAATCTTCCTCAAAAAAAATGTTGAAATTATTCCTTGATCCATAGGCTGCAGAATGGATGTTGTGTTAGCAGTCATGAAAACAACATTAAACTCGTTGTACATCTCCATCAGAGCTCTTGGGTGCTATGTGCATTGTCAATGAGCAGTAATATTTTGAAAGTAATCTTTGTCTCTGAGCAGTAGGTCTCAACAGTGGGTTTAAAATATTCAGTAAATTATGTTGTAAACAGAGATTCTGTCATCCAGGCTTTGCTGTTCCATGTATAGAGCACAAGCAGAGTAGATTTAGCATAATTCTTAAGGTCCCTAGGATTTTTGAAATGATAAATGAGCATTGGTTTCAACTTAAACTCACCAGCTGCATTAGCCCCCAGCAAGAGAGTCAGCCTGTCCTTTGAAGCTTTGAAGCCAGGCATTGACTTCTCTTCCTTAGCTATGAAAGTCCTAGATGGCATCTTCTTCTAATATAAGGCTGGTTTATGTATATTGAAAATCTGTTGTTTAGGGTAGCCACCTTCATTAATTATCTTAGATCTTCTGGATAACTTGCTTCAGCTTCTGCATCAGCACTTGCTGCTTCACCCTGTACTTCTATGTTATGGAGACAGCTTCTTTCCTTAAACCTCATGCACCAACCTCTGCCAGCTTCAAGCTTTTCTCCTGCAGCTTCCTTACCTGTCTTAGCGTTCATAGAATTGGAGAGAGTTAGGGCTTTGTTCTGGATTAGGCTTTGGTTTGAGGGAAGATTGTAGCTGGTTTGACCTTCTATCCAGAGCACTAAAACTTTCTCCAGATCAGCAGTAAGGCTGCATCACTTTCTAATCACTTGTGTGTTCACGCAAGTAGCACTTTTAGATTTCTTACAACTTTTCCTTTGTGTTCACAGCTTGGCTAATTGTTTGCTTCAAGAGGCCTAGCTTCTGGCCTGTCTCAGCTTTTGACATGTCTTTCTCGTTGAGCTTAATCATCTCTAGCTTCTGATTTAAAGTGAGAGATGTGTGACTCTCCTTTTCACTTAAAAGCTTAGAGGCCATTGCAGGGTTATTAACTGGCCTCATTTCAATCTTGTTGTGTCTCAGGGATTAAGGAGGACCAAGGAGAGGGAGAGAGTTGGGGAGCAGCCGGTTGGTGGAGAAGTCAGATGAATGTGTACACAACATCTATCGATTAATTTCACCATCTTATATGGGCACAGTTCATGGCATCCAAAATAATTGCAATAGTAACATCAAAGATCACTGATCACAGATCACCATAACAAACATAATAAAAGTGAAAAAGCTTGAAATATTGCAAGAATTACCAAAATGTGACACAGAGACACAAAGTGAGAAATGGTGGAAAAACGACACCAATAGACTTGCTTGACTCACAAACCTTCAATTTGTAAAAATCGCAATATCTGTGAAGCACAATTCAGCAAAGCACATAAAAATGAGGTATACTGTATTTACTAGTAAAAAAAGACATTTGAAGATTGAACTCAACTTATACATTCATCTTGAATTATTTTCATCTGTTCTAAAATTTATATTTGATAAGCAAGGGGAAATCCCAAACAAGGTTTAAAGAAACAGTTTAACAGAAAGAATTGGCAGGAGGGAATTCAGTGTAGAGCGAAAGACTAGGAAATGAAATTATCCTTTTCGAAAAACAAACTTCTGGCATTTGGTCTCCAGAAGTTATTAGTAAAAAATAATAATAATAAATGAAATGCACTGGCCATAAGACAGACATAACATTCTTTTTTTTAATATGTGGAACGTATAATAAAAGTTCACAGTTTCTGAGAATGATTTTTACCTCAGGGCATATAAATATTTAGATTTCTTTTTATCTCAGTCAAGGGGGAGTAAAGCATCATTCATTAAAATATCATTTTAATATTCTGAGAAATAATATGATTGAGTGAAGCAGAGTTTTTATAATCTGCATAGAACTGTGACTAGTTAAAATTGGATGAGAAGTAAAATAACAACAAGAAAAAAATAAGCTCAGCTTGAGAAGTGGGTACTCTCTGTTTCTGTTTTCAGAATATTTGGTCCATAAGACAGGAAATGAACTTGATGGGAAGCAAAATTAATGCAATATCTAGTGACGAAGCTAAGTACATATTATTAAAACCAATACTACAAGGTGTATATAAGGTTTTTAATAAAACCAAAAAAGAAGTGTGAGATGTTGGAAATGTGCAAAATTTAAATAGGCAAGACACAAAGGATTCGGAAGTCACCAATTATGTAGTTCTCTAACTGACTGATAAAACAATAGATGTCTAAAGTTCCATCTTGTTTTACAACTGGTAACAATGGGAATAATAGTATATGTCTCATTATTTTTATGAAATTTAAAAGAAAGAACAGATCTGTAAGTACTTCATGGAGTCTCTAAAATATATTAACTACAAATGTTATTTTTTCCAAAAATCTTCAATAAAATTCTGATAAACTTCTCAAAACAGAATAATGTATGTTATAATGATCATAATATGAAAATTATAAAGTGATTTAAAAAATGCTGATCAAAGTGCATGCTAGTCTATTTCAACAATGCACTGCATGGTTTAGTAACAGACAAGGGGATGAAGATCAATTTTATTAAAAATTATGTTGCATGTGAAATGATTTAAAAAACGAACTTCAGCTACTCAAGCCACAGGAGGATCAGTCCAGCAGGAATTTTTGCAGGTAGTAAAGTTGCCCTGTTTATAAATAGACACAAGTTAAATAAACGTGACACAAGGCAAAAGTGGATCAATTTTACAGTAAAATCCATTGGAAAATTAGGTTATTTTGGAAAAAAAAAACAAACCCTACAAATTATTTCCCACAGAGCTATGTCAACTGACCACATTGCTGAAAAGAACTACACAAAAAAGACATAAATGTACTTGCTTACTTTTTCTCCCCTATTTTGCTCTAAGTCAAATTTTTGACCAGAAGCAACAGGTAATAGAATAATGACAGTATACGAACATTTGGTGAAAGCTACTAGGGCACGCAATCTTTTCTTACATTTTCTAGTGCTTGTAGATGCAGTTATCTTTTGCTGTTGTCCAGGCGTTCCTCAGACCCTTGGACTGTGTCCGTGACAGTTAGTAGGAAGCTCTGACTGTTTCCCCTGCTTGGCTCACACAACACCTATCCCCAAGGATGCCACATCTGCACAGTCTCATACAAATTCTTTCTTATTTTGGATTCTTATTTTTCTCTGGTTGCAAGTAACAATAATTGACTCAGACTAATTAAGAAAACAATATTTATTGGAAAAGCAGGGATTTAACAAATAAAAAAGGACTAGGTCAAAATCAGACCTGAAGAAAGACAAAAATCATCTGTGTAACTCTGATAATCAACAAGTGCTCGTGTGCCCAAAGTGAAGAAAATGGCCAAATAAATATTTTTATCTTTAGTTATACTTCCTTTTAACTAATAAAGAAAAATATTTAAAAACTAATGTAAGTTCTATGAATGAATTAAAGTGTATATAATTTAAAAATAAATGTATACATATATATACACACACATATGGAATGTACACACACACACACACATATATATGGAATGGAATATGTAGACACATATATATATATATATATATATGGAACATTTATACATATATATATATATGGAATGTTTGTTGATAGGAGTGCACAAGTTTTACCCCTAGCAAGCAGAGCACCAGGGCATTGCCATCAGGTGAATGAACCTCACTATATTACACTCTTAAGTGTCTATGATTGGGATCCACATTGCCAGGAAAGAACTCTTGATTACACACATGTGCATTACTAAGATGAGGAATGGGCATGAGACAGGGTTTTCTGACACCAGGAAGAAAGGAAATAAATTTTCTAGGCAAAAAATAGCCAGCTATTAGAAGGAGATACTTTACAGTGAAAAAAGTCATTAATCATCACACATCAATTAACATTCTGTTGAAAAGGCTAAATTGGTAGAAATGCTAGTATAAACAAAAGGAAAGACATTTATAACTAGAGACTTTAACATAACTGAATAAGAGAAAAATAAGCAAGGATATATGATTAGTAAACAGAGTATATCCATTTTTTACCATTGCCTGTGCCATGAAAAAAAATAAGTAAATGAACAGGCCAAAAAAAAAAAATCTAATTCAATTTAACCAATATTTACTGAGTAGAGTTTATGTACCAGGCACTCTGTTAGGTAAAGGTAATGTAATGCAAAATAAGATATATATATACACATATATAAAATTCTTAAGATCTATATATAATTCTATGAATCATTAACATAATGTAATAAATATTCTAAGAAATCTGAACAAGACTAAGTAAATTAGTATGTCAGATGATTCATTTATTCAATTATTAATCCACTCAACATATTAAAGCTTTACAATGTGATATATTTAAGGGATAAATTAATTACCAAATTAAAAGATGAATTATTTGAATTAGAAACAAGAAAAAAACAATAAAGTTAACACACACATATATAATATCTTAAGAAATAAAAATAAACACATCTGTTGAATATAACAAGTGGGGTAAAAAAGAGAGGGAGATAAAGTAGATATACACAGAGAATGACATCAGCAAAATGGTGGGATAGGAGTTTTCTACCAAATCCTCCCCCACAAACAACACCAATTTTTACAGTTGCCCATGGACAAGAGGACCTTTGTGGGAGTCTAGGAGCCCAGCAGAGAGTTTCTAGCACATCAATGGAGAAAAAAAATCTTGAATCCAGCCTCATTGAAGAGGGTAAGAGCAGTTTCACTTGACCCACATCAACCCTCTCCCCTGGGGGCACAGCTCAGCGCCAAGAGAGACCTTCTTGGCCTGCAATTTCTCCTATGGGAGAGAACTTATGAAAGAAGCTTCTAAAACCCAGAAGTAAAGTTAAGCACTTTATGGCAAGTAATGTGTGTATCTAAAGAACTATATAGAAACCTTTGCATTTCAAGAGAGAAAATAAGAATAAACCAATAAAGGTGAAATTTCTTAAAAATATATATTCAGAAAGCTTTCTTCTAAAAAGCCATCGAGTTCAGCTCCTCTTGAATGTTTTGTCTTGAGATTTTTTTCAAGAACTTAGGAAAAGATGGCGAGCGTCTTAATTCTTGCTAAGATAACACAATTCATGACAAAAACAAAGTTTACATAGTGAAAGAAATAATGATCCGTCACACTGTAAATGATATGATTCATGAATGCAAAGTGAAAATAAAAGCTTTTAGTTTCACTACAATGTTAAAAGATTAAGAAAGCTTTGTTTTCACTTGAAACATGAAAAAATATGACCATGAAGCATTTGTTTAGATGAAAACTGAGTTAAATAATTTTAAGAAACCATCGTGTACTATTTAAGAAATAATTTTAGGGGCCGGCCTGGTGGCGCAGCAGTTAAGTTTGCACATTCCGCTTCTCTGCAGCCCAGGGTTCACTGGTTCGGATCCCATGTGTGGACGTGGTACCACTTGGCAAATGCCATGCTGTGGCAGGCATCCCACGTATAAAGTAGAGAAAGATGGGCATGGATGTTAGCTGAGGGCCAGGCTTCCTCAGCAAAAAGAGGAGGATTAGTGGTAGTTAGCTCAGGGCTAATCTGCCTCACAAAAAAAAGAAAGAATTTTAAAAATTAAAATAATCCCAACTGGTCACTTGAACAAGCTACTGAACATGTTGTGGTCTCAGTTTCCTCATCTGTAAATTAGGGATAACTCTAGGACCTTTGTCTCATGATTGCTGTGAGGATTAGCACAGTTAGTATGTAGCAGGCACATAGAATTGTGCCCAACACCTTGTAAGTGCTCAAAAGATTTAGTAATCCTTTAATGTTATTATTAATAATAAAATAATGTCTGGAGCCAGCCCTATGGCCTAGTGGTTAAGTTTGGTGTGGTCTGCTTCCTTGGCCTAGGCTGGGTTCCCAGGTGCAGACATACACCACTTGCCAGCGGCCGTGCTATGGCAACCCACATACAAAATAGAGGAAGACTGGCACAGATGTTAGCTCAAGGTGAATCTTCCTCAGCAAAAAAAATAAATAAAATGCAATCTTATAAAGAGTAGACATTCTAAAAGAGTAAAAATTTTAAAACATGTCAAATTGTAACATTTACATGTATATGTGAGTATAATTAAGCCACTATTACAAATGAATTATTTCATATTTCAAATATAATAATTATGCCTTCTACATATGCCATCTTTCTGCATTGAACATTACCATTTTTCAATTCGGTTTATTAGTAACAGAACAGAACATAACTTGACAAAGCGAAAAAACAGAAAATATACAATTGTTTTAACAATTAATACTGGCACAAAGATTTTAAATAAAGATATAGAACATTTCATTCTCAAAGTCATTTCTGGAAGTCATCATCAGGATAACTGTGGCATTTGTATCCAGTAGTCAAAAGCTCATTAGCTTAAAAAAAGGAAAGATTAAAAACGTGAGTATGACATCAAAATGATAAGACATTCGTTAATAATGTGTTAATAACTGTCAAGAGCCTGGCATCATTTGTATGTGTGTATGTGTGTGTGTATATATAAAGACAAATAGGAATATTTATGTAGGAATATATACATATTTCTATTTCTTTGTGCTTTCATATATTATCACTAGAAACTTGTCGAGAGGGACATGGGAACAGATCTATAGACATCTTTTTGTCATTGTAATGTCACTCAGTCACAATATCATTTATGGCACTATGGAAAATAATTCTGCCTCACTCATGCTATATGTTCTTTCAGGCTCTCCTCCCTATCATTCCTACTTAGGGTTTTAAACCCACAATTTCCTCACTTTGCGATATACCAGCGGTCTCCTAGGCAGGTGGATGGAATTTGGTAAATTGCATATTGGCTCTTAAAGTCTCACTCACTAAGTGTTTTGAAGTGCTTGAAATAATTAGACACATTAGATTTGTAATTTTAATCTGAAGTGTCACAAGAATTTAATGAAGTTTATAAATGGTGTTGAATGGTTAGGAAAATTTAATCTGTCAAATTTATAAGTTAATTGAGCATAACTTCATAGCCAAGAAATAAAAGTGCAACTGAGCTAGAAAGGTAGGAAACAGCACTTTTGTTATTGCTCTGTCCCAACACTGTGTTCATATTCAGCATTTGGTCATAGATCTGAAGATAGTCACACAGCTGTTACAGAAGATCTCAGAGGGACACAGAACAGAATACTCAAACGGGATACACCAAAACAAAAACTGAGTTTACTGTTCATTATATACCCTTTAAAAATCTCAATCTCTTATTTTCCCCACTCCATAGCATTTCTCCTCTCTCTAGCGGACTATAAATTTTTACTCTTAGCAGGAAAACATAATGTTTTCCTTTGTCTAAGATAATCCTCCTTTCAAAACTAAAGCTGGTACCTGACAGAACATTGAATAAGTGTTTTTACTAAACATGGCCTCAGAAGAGACATAGCCCCACGTCTTTGCACAGATTAAAGCATTTACCTGACAGAAGGAGCTTCCTGTGGAGAGGAAGAAGGATTTGGCTGCTGATAAAAGATGCCTTTTCTATATTGTCAGAGTTTGAGCGCTCACCCACAGGGAGTGATAAGCCTCAATGTCTGGCTTTGATGGGAAATTCTTGAGGAATAACTTGCTTTCATGCCAAATATAAGTCTAGAATGCTTTGAATTTGTTCTGTAAAATACATATTAAATCAAGAGTAGCTATTAGATTCCTCACTGGTTGAAGACAGGAGCTGAAGAGGAATTTAGAAATTACTGATGAGATTCAAAAAAATACTGCGGACAAGACAGGCCACAAGCAGCAGCTGCCAATAGAAATAAGCTTTGCTTGCCACCTTCAGATGATCGGAGGTGATATTTCTATGAAGAGTGAATGGAATGAAGTCTGAATGATGTGTCACTGGTCAGAAACATGAACCCAAACTATGTAATAGCATGGAAAAGTGCTTATGATAGTCTAAATGAAAACAAGATGCTAATGTATGTGCTATGATAACGCTATTTAATTTATTTACCTATACACTTCTCTATTACCTCAAATTATTTATAAAGAAAATTACAAACAGTTTATAGTTTATAAATAGCTTACATAAGCATGTTTGTGCATAATGCAACACATTGTATGTATAATGCAACAGATTAAAAACGAATAAATGACAAAAAGAGATTGAAGGGAAAATAAGAGAAAGTAAAATGTAGAAAATGTAAATCCATGTAAAATGCTTGCAAATTCTATCAACTAATAGGAAGAAAATAAGAACGATTTGGATAAAATATTTTTCCTTGCCCTTAATTCTTACAGTTCATTCCAAGGCAAACTAGAACATGAAGTACAGCTTAATAAATCATTTGCATAAAAACAATTAGAGCAAGTCATATGTATAGATTTTACAAAGGGGCAAATAACATTAGCCAAATTTTCAGCTCATCGACAGTGCAGCTTGATCCAGATAATCATTTAGTGTGTTAGGAGAAATGAGTAAACTGTGCTAACTCTGTTCGAACTAACTCCACATTACGTCTCCTAAACAATAAAAAAATAATAAATTAAAGGCGATAAACCAGACCATCGATGGTGACGTGTATGAGCATTTAGACGGCTGCACAGTGAGTGCCCTCCCCTGAGTCTGTAACCATTGGGTGTAACTAAGATAAAGCAAGTATCTTTATGAAATTGGCTGTCCTGGAGTTTACATGATAAAATACCTGATGCATTGAGAATTTATAAAAATGATGGCTTTTTTGAATACTTAATGCAGAATTTTTATGGCAGTAATTTGATAGTTTGGCTAGTTGTACATTAGACCTTTCTGTGTGGTAACCGAATCTTCTCATCTGTGTGTGAGCATATGAGACAGCACAGGGTGTGCATAAAAACCAGGCTGGGCCAGTCTCACCACTTAGTAACATGGTGACTTTGTGGAGCAGAAGTTACTCAATGTCAGTTCTTTTTTCTGTAAAATTAGCTCCTTTACCTTTAAAATCCTTTTAAAATAAAGAATAAAAAGATTTATTCTAAGGGTTAAATCAATCATTCTTTGTAAAGCTATTGAAATAGTGTGTAGCAAATAGTAGGAACTATGTTAATGTTATTATCTAAAGATGATATTACGTTAATGAGGACTATCATGGAACGGGGAGCAGATAATATGCTTATTTTACCCTAAAAGTATCTTCATGAAATAAATCTTGGTGCTATACTGTTAAAGTATTAAAGGAACAAATATAAGAGTATAAAAACAATGCATCTTAATCACACCTTTAAGGGCACTTAAAAATGATTCTTAATTTAAGAGATATTTATTGAGCAATATCCATTAAAATCTGATTAATGGTAATATTTGGAGATAACGATTGAAGTGGGTTTGAGGGATAGTAGTTTTTATAGTTACTAACATATACCTCAAAAAATATGTTATTTTTGATTAATTTTTTCTTATATTTTGTGCTTTTTCCTAAACTTTTCCTAGTCAAGTTTATAATGTGTGTGGGTGGGTGGGTGTGTGTGTTTGGGGAAAGAGAGAAGGGTAAAAGAGAAAAAGACAGGGAAGAAGGTATCACACCTTGTGCCAGATATTAGGAAAACAGTAAATAAAGAGAGAAAGTTCCAATTGTCCTATCTTTAAGTCATAAAAACCTAATTACATAGAACCAAGAAACTTCACAGGAATTTTCTTTCTCTGTCTTTTTACACACACACAAATACACACACCACACTCTTATCATAACCTCGGTAGTTCCATCTGAGTATACAGTCAGTGCTTCATTCCTTGCATCTGTCTTTATTTGCTAATTTCAGGAATTTTTGCAGGGGTTTACCTCAATACTCTAAGCATGGTTAGATAATCTGAGCAAGTATTAGAAGAAATGTTTTGCTAGTTGATCATATCTTCAGGTGTTGCGCTGTCACAAACAGCACTGAATACACAATTTGGCTTTCGATCACTGGAGCAGCATCCGCATGGACCTGTTCCCTGGAGGAAGTCTGCCTTTCTCTCTGTCTCTGAAAGCCTATCACATAACTGGGCCGGATAATGTTTATCTCCAAGGATGCTCACAATTAAAATGACTAAGTGACATGCCCAATGTCTTACCAGGTTGGAATCAGGAAGAAAATTCAGGTATTCTGAAATCTAGTTCAATATTGAAGGTCACTTTGTCATGATGGCTGTTTCTATGGAAGTGAGGAAAAGTTATTTTCTCATTCATATTTTCAGGAGTTCTGAGTAAAAGTGTTTGAACTAGAGGAAATCTATATAGCTTATACCTGTAGTCTTTTTTCTTTTTTTTTTAGCAAGAATTTCCCTTTATCTAGACCTATTCTAAAGAACATTCTCACTCATATAAATCATTTTCTGTCAAGTTCATATAGCCAATCTGAGAAACTAGGATAAGAAAAAATTGATTTATTATTTTAAGAAAACTCCATTTGGAGATTTTGCTATGTTCTGAAATAAAGTATTATGGTAGAATTCATCAGCAAGACGTAACAAATTTTATACATTAAAAGAAGTTTTTTTTCAAAATTAGGTTCTACTTGTTCAAAGTGTTGAATCACGTTAAGAAAAGATAGATGTTTGTTCAGAGATTCATGTAATAATCTGTATAAGAGATGTTAGCCACACTCAGAACCGTCCAGTGTTCTAGCAAGCAAAGATTCTGTAAGATAAATCCAACTCAGAATGAAAACCCATTTCTGAAGAATAAATATTTCTGTCCTTCGATTTTACTTTATTGAATGCAGAACAATAAGAAGCATGATGCATTCTAGGACATTTACTGGAAAGTATCAGAAACTATGTTATTTTTCCCCATTTCTGGTAGTGATACATATTGAACATTAAATATTACAAATATGTATGACAAACACCATAGACTCCAGGTTTTTCATTTATTTTTAATGTAGTACAATTCCCAAACCCCTCCAATGTATCTCACATCCTTTGTTTTACACTGATGTACAGCGAAGGATGATCATTTTCTATGCTCCTATTCCAGCCCTTTATTTACAATGGAAAATTGCACAGAACTCTGCCTATCTAATAGAAAAAATTCAGTATCTACTTGCTATTGCTTCTGGTGATTTTTATTTCTTTTTACTTATGCTGTAACATTGTTCTTCACAAAAGAACAGTCTGCAAACTATTTGAGCAGGAAATTATGACTTTGAGATTATTAGTTTTGATATTCCTTTATTACTGAATTATCTGTATTTCAAAATACTAGCAAATTAAACTTATGTGCTGTTGTTTATCTTGTTTTAATTTATTGCTTTCTTTATCTTCTCCAAGATATGTGATATGGCCTCTGGTCTTTTACGTAATATTTTCTTCTGAAATGAAAATAGTTTGCAATTTTATGCAGGTCACAGTTAGAATTGTTTTTCACATATGAAATGTCTTTAACACCAACTGAACCAATCCTTAGTTGAATTTTAAATTTCCCTTCTCTTTCAACAACTTATTACTAAACCTTACGTTAGTTCTCCATCATTTCTTGCTAAACTATGGAAACATTTGACCCACTGGGCAATATTCTTTATTAAGATGTCTGTGAAAGCTTACATGCTGGAGTGATCAATTAAACAGTAAATAAGGTTACACTCCTGCCTTAAAATATTTCAATCATGCTCCATTGCTTCCCTATAAATTCTCAAATCCTTCAAACTATAGTCTCTGCCAAAATGTGGGGCTGTGTCTCTTCATACAACTGGCTTTGTTCCAGAAATAAAAATATGCTTCAGCCTCCAACAAACAACCCACATCATCTTCAAGAGCTTTGCTGTCCCCTCTGTCCTTAGTACCTTCCCACACTACTTTGCCATAGTATTGCCAAATTTAGCGGACATTATTTCCTTGGGAAACTCTCTGTATTAGTTATCTATTGCTGTATAACAAACCAGCCTCAAAGTTACTAGTTACAACCATCTCTGTTTTTCTGTTTTTCGTTGCTCACAACTCAGTGGGTTGGCAATTTCAGCTGAGGTCAGCTGGGCACGACTTCTGTTAATCTTCTCTGAAATCGTTCATGAGGCTGCACTAGTGTGATGCCTTGAGACCTGAGCTTGATGATCCAAGATAGTCTCACAGTTGCACTGGCTGTTGACTGGGGAACCTCAGTTCTCCTCCCTGAGCCTCACACCCTCTATTGGCTAGACCACACTACTTTATTATTTTTTATTTTTTAATTTTTTTTAAGGAAGATTAGCCCTGAGCTAACTGCTGCCAGTCCTCCTCTTTTTGCTGAGGAAGGCTGGCCCTGAGCTAACATCAGTGCCCGTCTTCCTCTACTTTATATGTGGAACGCCTACCACAGCATGGCTTGCCAAGCGGTGCCATGTCCGAACCTGGGATCCAAACTGGTGAAACCCAGGCCGCGGAAGTGGAACGTGCGCGCTTAACCGTTGCGCCACTGGGCTGCGCCTAGACCACACTATTTTAAATGGCCACTTCAGGATTGTGTTCCAAGAGAGCAAAAGTGGGAGCCTCAAAGCTTCTTGAAGATTATGCTTTGGACTTATAAAACCTCACTTCATCCACACTCTATTGACCAAGATAAGTCACAAGCCCGGTCCAGAATAAAAGGGATGAGGAAATAGTCTCTACCGTTGATGAGAGGAGCAGCTGAATCACATTGCAAAGCAGCATGCATAGAACTATTTTTGCAAACAACCCATCACATTATCCCTTACCCACCCAGTTTAGATGGAGCCTCTAAAATTACCTATAGGTTTTCTTTTAGTAATAGGAAATTACACATTATTTCATAATATTTACAAGTACATTTTTCTCTATATATTTTGGAAATTCTGATGATTAGGTTTCATGGGAAAGTATATCTTTGTATTATATATAACATATTACATATATATATAATATATAACATTTTTCCACCTGATAGTGGAAATCTTCTCTCCAGAGAGAGAAGATTTATTTCAAGTACACAATATTGATACCAACCTGTGTTACCATTATATTCGTCTATTCAATACACCGATATACAAATAAATGGCTTGATAAATAAGTGTATTCTTATTTAATATATATATATGCATTATGACCTTAAACATCTACCATCTATTTTCATTTTTGTGGTTGATTAATATATTTAAATGCTAGTAAAATTTAACTATATGTTAGGAAAAGACAATAGCTATTCAATCTTTATTTTAGAGAAAATTTTTTAGATCATGATTACAGTTTTTTTTCCTCTATAACATGGCTTGGTAAATTAGTCCAAATCCTTGAAACTCATTGTATCGATTGGTTAAACGCAAACAGTGAGACCTGTCATTCATGTTACAAGGCCAAATAAGGTTAATGTACACAGACATTAGATTTCATGGATACAGTTTCAGTAATAAAAATGTAATAAAATAGGACATTTTACATATTTACCTAAGGTGGAATTTGTGCACTTTTATTTTTTAAAAAATATTTAAGTACAATGTGAAAAGTGCTATGCTCAACACAGAAGACAGAAGGACACAATGTCCCTGCTTGCAAAATATCTTCAATTTACTGAATGACTACTTTTCTATGTTTTTTGAAAAGTACTCTATTACATTTCAAGAATGAAAACATCTTGGGCACTTAGTGAAGCAGAATACATTATAGTGTGTTGAGCACATCTGGCAGCAAAACCCCTGAAATCACATCTAGTTGCTGAATCAAATGGTAACCGTCAGTCTGAATGTCGCTGCCCATTGTATGTTATTTCTGGATTCTTCTGTTAAGAGGATGCACATTTTCGAGTTGGTTTTACTAAAAGTTCTATCTGGGATAGTGTGTTATATATTAAGTGGACGTACCCATATTAGCACAAAATGAACAATTGCACTCCTATTTATCAGCCTATCTACTGAAAATGTGCTAAGAAAGTGGAAGTGATATGTTTAACAGCACTCCTGGCCTCTACCAGTTAGATGTCAATAGCACCGGCCCCTTTAGTGTGACATCCACAGATGTCTTCAGATATTGCCAAATATCCCTCAGGGGGAAAATCACCTCTGGTTGAGAACAGTGAATTGGGTCATGTAGAGAATCTTCTCTCTTCAATCTTCGTGGGACTTCTCTCAGCAACTCTAGTAAGGTACTGTGCATTTGCACGAGTGCTGGAAGATACTGGAATTTCAACTGGCAAAACTGAAGAAGGCTTGTAGAACATCCCATGCATTCCACCAAGACCCCAAAAAAGCTACATGTAAGACGACTGTGCTAGCCTTAAAGTAATGACTACTCCATAGGTACTTTAGCAAGCCTAAATTCAAGTCTCAACATGATAAACCAATCTGTCAATGAATTAACCATCTGCCTCAATAAAGTTCAACAATTTTTTTCTAGTAAGTTTACCGAGGTTGCAATGGTTTAAAAACATTATGTAATTTCAGGTGTACATTATTTTTCATCAATTTCTGAATAGAGTTCATTGTCTAAACACCAGTAGTCTAATTTTTTGTCCGTCACTGTACATATGTGCCCCTTTACCTCTTTCACCCACCCCCCAACCCCCTTCACCTTTGGTAACCACTAATCTGTTCTCTTTATCCATGTTTTTGTTATCTTCCACATATGAGTGAAATCATGCAATATTTTTCTTTCTCTGTCTGGCTTATTTCATTTAGCATCATATTCTCAAGGTCCATCCATGTTGTTGCAAGTGGGACAATTCTGTCTTTTTTTACAGCTGAGTAGTATTTCATTGTATATACAGACCACATCTTCTTTACCCATTCATTAGTAGAAGGGCACTTGGGTGGCTTTCACATCTTGGCTATTGTGAATAATGCTCCAATGAACATAGGGGTGCATAAACCTCTTTGGATCAATTTCAACTGCTTTGGATAAATACTCAGTAACGGGATAGCTGGATTGTATGGTATTTCTATTTTTAATATTTTGAGAATTCTCCATATTGTTTTCCCTAGTGGCTGCATCAGTTTGCATTCCCACCAGCAATGCATGAGGGTTCCCTTTTCTCCACATCCTGTCCAACATTTGTTATTTTTTATCTCGATAATAATAACCATTCTGGCCAGTGTAAGGTGATAGCTCATTGTAGTTTTGACTTGCATTTCCCCAATAATTAGTGATGTTGAACATCATTTCATGTATCTGTTGGCCATCTGTATATCTTCTTTGGAAAAATGTCTGTTCATATCCTCTGCTCATTTTTTGGTCAGCTTGTTTGCTTTTTTATTGTTGAGTTTTATGAGTTCTTTATATATTTTGGAGATCAATCCCGTGTTGGATAAATGATTTGCAAATATTTTCTCTCGGGTGGTTGGTTGTCTTTTTGTTTTGCTCATGGTTTCCTTTGCTTTGCAGAAGATTTTTAGTGTGTTGTAGTCCCATTTGTTAACTTCTTCTTTTGTTTCCCTTGACCAAGTAGACATGGTATTCAAAAACGTGCAGCTAAGACTAATGTCAAAGAGTGTACTGCCTTATTTTCTTCCAAGAGTTTTATGGTTTCAGATCTTACATTCAAGTCTTTAATCCATTTTGAGTTAATTTTTGTGTATGGTGCAAGATAATGGTCTACTGTCATTCTTTTGCATGTGGCTGTCCAGTTATCCCAACACCATTTATTGAAGAGACTTTTCTTTCTCCGTTTTATATTCTTTGCTGTTTTGTCAAAGATTCACTGTCCACGGATGTGTGGTTTTATTTCTGGGCTTTCAATTCTGTTCTGTTGATCTGTATCTGTTTTTATGCCAGTACCATGCTATTTTGATTACTATAGCTTTGAGCATATTTTGAAGTCAGGGACTGTGAAGCCTCCAGCTTTGTTCTTTTTTCTTAGGGGCTGTTTGTTGTTCATATAAATTTTAGGATTTTTTGTTCCATGTCTGTGAAGAATGTCATTGGGATTCTGATTGGGATTGCATTGAATCTGCAGATTGCTTTAGGTAGTATGGACATTTTAACTATGTTGATTCTTCCGACCCGTGAGCATGGAATATCTTTCCATTTCTTTATGTCTTCTTCAATTTCTTTCTATAATGTCTTATAGTTTTCAGCATACAGGTCTTTCACCTCTTTGATTAAAGTTACTCCCAGATATTTTATTCTTTTTGTTGTGATAGTAAATTGGATTGTATTCTTGATTTCTTTTTCTGCTAGTTCATTGTTAGTGTATAGAAATGCAACTGATTTTTGCAAGTTGATTTTGCACCCTGCTATTTTGCTGTAGTTGTGGATTATTTCTAATAGTTTTCTGATGGATTCTTTAGGATTTGCCATATATAAAGTCATGTCATCTGTAAACAGTGAGTTTCACTTCTTCTTTTCCAATTTTGGATTCCTTTTATTTCTTTCTCTGGTCTAATTGCCCTCGCCCAAACTTCCAGTATTATGTTGAATAGAAATAGTGAAAGTGAGCACCTTTGTCTTGTTCCTGTTCTTAGGGGGATGGCTTTCAGTTTTTAATCATCAAGTATAACGTTGGCTGTGGGTTTGTCATATATGGTCTTTGTTATATTGAGGTACTTTCCTTCTATACTCATTTTATTGAGAGATTTCATCATAAATGGCTGTTAGATCTTGTCAAATACTTTCTTTGCATCTATTGAGATGATCGTGTGATTCTTATTCCTCATTTTGTTAATTTAGTGTATCACATTGATTGATTTGTGGATGGTGAACCATCATTGCATCCTTGGAATAAACCCTACTTGATCATGGTGTATGATCTTTTTAATGTATTGCTGTATTCTGTTCGCCAATATTTTGTTGAGGATTTTTACATCTATGTTCATTGGCGATACTGACCTGTAATTTTCCTTCTTTGTGTTGTCCTTGTTTGGTTTTGGCATCAGGGTAATGTTGGCCTCATAGAATGAGTTAGGAAGCATTCTGTCTTCTTCAATTTTTTGGACTAGTTTGAGAAGGATAGGTATTAAATCTTTCAATGTTTGGTAGAATTCTCCAGAGAAGCCATCTGGTCCAAGATTTTTGTTTTTTGGGAAGTTTTTGATTTATGTTTCAATCTTTTTACTTGTGATTTGTCTATTTAGATTCTTTATTTCTTCCTGATTCCATTTTGGGAGGTGTATGAGTCTAAGAATTTATCCATTCGTTCTAGGTAATCCAATTTATGGGCACATAGTTCTTCATAGTATTCTCTTATAATCCTTTGTATTTCTGCAGTATCTGTCATCCTTTTTCCACTTTCATTCCTACTTTTACTTATTTGAGCCTTCTCTCTTTTTTTCTTGGTGAGTCTGGCTAAGGGTTTGTCAATTTTGTCTCTCTTCTCAAAGACCAGCTCTTAGCCTTATTAATCCTTTCTACTATTTTTTTAGTTTCTAATTTCATTTATTTCTGCTCTGATTTTTATTATTTTCCTCCTTCTGCTGACTTTGGACTTCGTTCTCCTTTTTCTAATTGTTACTTACAGTTTAAGATTACTTATTTGACATTTTTCTTGTTTGCTGTGGTAGGCTTATATTGCTATGAATTTCACTCTTATGACTGATTTTGCTGAATCCCATAAGAGTTGGTATGTTGTGTTTTCATTTTAACTTGTCTCAAAGTATTTTTAAATTTCTTCTTTGATTTCTTCATTGATCCAATTCTTGTTCAGTAGCATATTGTTTCGTCTCCACATATTTCTATCTTTCCAGCTTCCTTCTTGTAGTTGATTTGTAGTTTCATAACATTGTGATCAGAAAAGATGTTTGAGACGATTTCAATCTTCTTAAATTTATCAAGGCTTGCCTTGTTTCCCAGCATATAGTCTATCTTTGAAAATGATACATGTGCACTTGAGAAGAATGTGTAGTCTTATCTTTTTGGATGGAATGCTCTCTATATATCTATTAAATCCATCTGGTCAAGTGTTTCATTTAAATCTACTCTTTCCTTTTTGGCTTTTTGTGTGGATGATCTCTCCATTAATGTGAGTGGAGTGTTGAGGTCCCCTACTATTATTGTGTTACTGCTAATTTCTCCCTTTAGGTCTGTTAATAATTGCTTTATGTACTTTGTTGCCCATGTGTTAGGTACATACATATTCATAAGTGTTATGTCCTCTTGGTGGAATGTATCTTTTATCACTATATACTGCCCCTCTTTGTCTCTCATAATCTTTTTTTAACTTGAAGTCTGCTTTGTCTAATATAGATATGGCAAAATCTGCTTTATTTTGTTTGCCATTACCTTGGAGTATCATCTTCCATCCCTTCACTCTGAGCCTATGTTTGTCCTTAGAGCTGAGAAGTGTTTCCTGGAGGCAGGACATTGTTGGGTCTTGTTTTTTAAACCATCCAGCTACTCTGTGTCTTTTGATTGGAGAATTAAATCCGTTTATATTTAGAGTGATTATTGACATGTAAGGGCTTAATACTGCCATTTTATCTCTTGTTTTCTGTTTCCATTGCTTTTCTTCCTCTGTATTTCTGACTACCATTTCATTTTGATGGTTTTCTGAGGAGATTTTCTGTTTTCTTTTTGTGTGTGTGAATTTTGGCTCTGCTCTGATTTTTTTTTGTTGTTTACTCATTACCATGGGGTTTGTATAAAAGGTCTTGTAGATGAAATAGTCCATTTTCTCATAGCCTCTTATCTCCATAAATACTCAATTGAAACTTAAAAGATAAAGGGAAAGAACCCTTTGCCAGCTCATGATCACTTTTCCAGCAGTGGAAGCAACCATTCCCTAAATTGCACTCATGAAAATAAACTTCTATATTTTCTCTCAATTTAAAAAATTTTCTTCCTTCTATATGGATCAATATGGAAAGAAAAAGAAAATCACAAACAACCTAATGGAAAAAAATAGGATGGATATGAACAGGCAATTCTCATACTATTAATCTATAATGACCAAAAGACACATGAAAATATGTTCAACATTATTTGTAATCTGAAAAATGTAAATCTAAACACACAGAAAATATTTTATACCCATTGTATTTTCAAAAATTAAAAAATCTGACAATACTAAGTATTGAGCAAAATGTGAATCAACTAGAAATGCCATGCATTGTTGATGGGTCAGATCGTAAACAACCATGGAGCTCATTGTGGCTATGTTTAGCAAAGTTGAGAATTCTCACATCCAGTATTTCAAGCACATTCTATGAAGGCTATTGTTAATGCATCTCTGAGCTGACCACTTTCTTCCTCTTCACTGCCCTGACCAGAATTACACCCCCTCCTCTTACCTGGGCTTCTGAACTAGCTTCAGGGTTTGCACATAGGCTACCTATAACAGTTCTGCAAGACAGCCAAGGGATGCATAAAATATTAATCAAATCATGTCATTTATTCTATAATAATAATTCTCTAACATTTTTCACAGAATACTAGCCTCTTGAGATTTCTGTGAATAAAGCTGTCCTGTATTCAGATAATTTTAAAATCTCTTCACCTTGCATCTCTCCTCTAAGATATTCAAAATGCATATCCAAATTTTTTAAACTTTGTTACCCTATATTAAATAACCTTTTATTTTTTTCACTTAGTACCTCTTAATATCTGATGGAAAACAACTGGCTTTAGAAAATAGTGCTCATTTGTTCATTCTGCAACCTAACTCATGGATGGACCATGACTAATTTGTGTTTGTAGATGAAAAGCGATTCCCCAAGATTTGTGGCTCTGAACATATGCCCTTTTACATTATCATTTACTTACCTCTGACTCATCAATCAACATTTATCCAATACCTACTTTTTAAAATTTTCAATACTCTGCTTCTTTAGGAATTTTTTTAAAATTACAGAAATCAACAAAATTGGTATAATAAAACATAATCATCCTGTGCTTATATATATATATATATATATATGTGTATATATATATATATATACCTATGTCAAGGTATATTCATATATGTGTATGTTTGTATATATGAATCTTTTCTTTCAATATCAATTTAAATAAGTGAGGAAAATTTTATATATGTTTAGTTGATGGAAATCTCTCTTTTGTTTATTCTTATGAAAATGAGAACATTCAATGATGTAAAATGTGATGGCTATTTTGAAATATGTGAAGTATCTGAATACATTTTACAAAATATTTAATTACAATGCTTTTCATCTATCAGCTTTAATGATATTTGCACTGGATGAAGCATACCACTTAGGATTAGTGAAATTGACTCAAATCATACAGTTTCATATTTCAAAATCTTGCTTCCCTTATATTTTGACTAGTACAAACACCAAGTGAATTAATTTATCATTACAAATTGGGAATTTTAAACTGCAATGTACTCTGAAAGGATATTAACATGATTCTGACATGTTGTGAGGTACACTGTCAAACGTAAGTTTATTATTGCTGTAAATAATTAGTTGTATTGTCAATGATATTACATAAACCAATTGATAATGAATGGCAGCAATTCATTCATTCAATTAACAGTTATTAAGCTCTTATCTGAGTGTCAGATTCTATCCAAAGTTCTTGGATTACATATCTATTATTACTAATGTTTATAATCTTTAAATATGATGACTACGAAGCAGTGTCTTAATAGAAAAAAAGAAGCCATTTGGAGAAAGGGAACTTAATACAGTGAATCAATTACATCCTTAGAGGGATCTCAATTGAAGACTGGAAAAATAAAAAGGAAAAGATGTACTCAAAGAGTAGAAGCTGTTGGAGCTGTGGTTCCTCTCAGGCTGGCCACACTTACTATTGCCATTGCTGCTTGTACTGCCATTTAAGTACTGTACATTTTTTTTTCTGAAAATGTCTTCTCATAACTTCTTGCCCTTCATTCTATCATAAGTACTTCTCCTTGAAAGAACATAGGACATAAAACCTGAGAAATATAGTTTGCAGTCTTCCTGCTCCAGTGTTAGGGAGAAATGCATAGCAAAGCAGGTGTGGAGCTGAGAGATATCTGGCACCTTCCAGCACAGAAGTGAGAATAATACTGACTATTCCTTCCCTGGAATTTAATATGCCTTTGAGCTGACTGCTAGAAATCTCAGCCAGTACTATGAATGTTTCATCTCGTGCTTGTGTTTTTGTAACAACAAAATTAGACCTCCATTAAATGTAACTGAACAAAAATAGACCAATTACATTAGATATGTTGTCCATTTAATTAGCATAATAAACACACAAGGAAGGAATAATCTTCTCCAAATCACCTAATATCTCTTAGCCTTTATTCTCCTCGCTTATAGTTTGTATACAAAATTACTCAACTTGGAAATTAGAGAATTTTTTGGAGGAAAATTTAGTATTGTGACAGCTGCTAGCATGTAGTGAGCTCCCATTATGTGGCAGGAATAGAAGTGCAGATACTTTAGATGTGCATTCCCTCCTTTAATTCTAGGACAATCCCACAAGGTAGGCACGATAACAGTAATAGCTGACCCGAACCCATATAACCGTTGAGGAAGAGAGTCAGCGTTTGGACCATAACCCAAACCAAGAGACCGTACTCATTAGACACCATGTCGCATTGCCTCTTCAGCTGGTTAATGCACAAATAGAGAACCTAGTTAGTTTTTTCCATTACACCTGGATCTTAGCTGCCTGATTCTTTCTTTCCACATAATAGTGTTCATACTCCTGCCACTGAATTATGTCTGACCTGAAGTAGCATCTACTTCATCCTATTTCCTTCTCCTCCCTTTCCTTTATGCAGTCTGCTCTTAAGTGCACTTTCACGTCAAATATCGTGTTTTTATTTTACTATATTTTATATGCCATAAGCAATACTAACCAATTTTGAAAGGAATGGAATTGAATTCTACGTACATTCTTTGAGAATGAAATCTGTGCATGTTAAATTCTGATTTAAAACAAATTACTGAATAAACAGAATTAAAAAGAGAAAAATGATAAAAAGAAAATTTCTTTTCTGCTATATCTCCCCAAACGGCCCCTGTACACAGCTGTATCTTAGTTGCATGTCCTTCTAGTTGTGGGATGTGGGATGCCGCCTCAACGTGGCCTGAAGAGCTGTGCCATGTCTGCGCCCAGGATCTGAACCCTGAGCTGCCGCAGCATAGCGTGCGAACTTAACCACTTGGCAGTGGAACTGGACCCCCAAAAAAGAAAATTTTATATGTTGAGCAGAGTACCATGCACCAGTTACCTATTCCAAGGGAAGACCCTAAGCACTTCTGACCATTGCATCTTGGTATTGGCGTTGCCAAGGAAAACATAAAGCAGTCAAGCAGTGGATGGAACGTCGCTTTAATTACAAAGAGAAGAGACAGAGCAAGATCAGCTTCCCTAGTAGGTGTTGGTCCCCCATGGCCAGGAGGTCTCTCCTTGTGGCCCACACAGGGCAATTTGTCTATGCGCACCCTTCTTGTGCCACAGTAGAAAGACCCGGTCCCTTCCCCAGAGGAGGGATATAAAAGTGGAGTAGGTCAGGTACCATATGATGCACATGCTTCAAGCAGAGACAAAGAGCATTCACTGAGCCTGCAACAGGGAAAGATGTTCCCACACAGGGTGATAGACCCGGACAGACCGTGTGGGCTCTTTGTCTCCTGGTAAGGAAGTGCTCCAGACCCAGGGCCCATCCTTATGCTGTCCAGTGGGGGTCGAAAGACGGCAAAGGTAAGACTGTCCTTCCAAACATTATAAAACCTTCATTACAATATAAATGATATATTCTTTAGGATAGATGTATCTTTTCCATAAATTACATGTTGAAAAAGAATACTAAAATTATACATATTTCTTAATTCCAGACAACATATTTGTCTTCCTTTTTCCTCAATGTCTTTATTTTTCTACTTCTGTGCAGTTGTTTCTTTCAGTGCTGTAAGTGAGATAAATAAAAGGTTCTTCAAATTAAAAGACAGGTTTCTAAACATTTATATGGAGCTGTTTTAATTTTTTTCTTTTTGATTCAAGAACATGGAGAAAGCTTCTATCAAAAACTCAAAGCTTCTTGAGTAGCTATTATGTTTTCTTTTTTCCTTTTGTCTTTTTTTGTCTATAGTGGTAAGCAAGTTCTTGAGTCAACTTTAGATGTTAGCAACAAAGAAACTTCTTCATTCTCTGAAAAAATAAAATTCAAAATGGCCATCTGTTCAACCTTCTGTTATCAGAGCTGTCCCCGAGTTGTGTGTCTGTAGCATATTTTCAGAACTTCAGAGGCATGAGGTAACTAATAGAAAAATGTGTTTGTTAATGTAAACCCTAAAAATTTAGAAATACATAAAACTAAAATGAAAAAATCATTAATTAGATAAAAATTTAGTTTAAACAACATTTAAAATAGTTCATATTCCTAATCTTTAATTGAATATTTTTAAAAAAGAGGGGTCATTTTAATATCAAGTACCATCACCTAAAAGATGCTTCCTTTTACCACTCAGCCTTATAAGAATGAGAAATAACTCAGGATTTATTAAAAAAAAACCTTTTCAATAACCCAGAGCCTTCAGGAGTATAGCTGAGATTACAAAAAATAACTTGTGGGTTGCAAAGGTGTTTTTTTTGGTAATCTCTTCTTAACATTGTCTTGTAATTCTGGTGCAAACATAAAAAATCAAATAGAATTAAAAATAATAAAAGGTGGGGCCGGCCCGTGGCTAAGTGGTTAAGTTCACGTGCTCCGCTTTGGAGACCCAGGGTTTTGCCAGTTCGGTTCCTGGGCGAGGGCATGGCACTGCTCTTCAGGCCACGTTGAGGTGGCGTCCCATGTGCCACAACTAGAAGGACCTGCAACTAAGATATACAACTATGTACTGGGGTCATTTGGGGAGATAAAGCAGAAAAAAAAAAAAGATTGGCAACAGTTGTTAGCTCAGGTGGCAATCTTTGAAAAAAAAAAGGTGAATTTTGACCTCTCTAATATATAAACAAATACATTGTAGAGTTTAAACAAAAACAAAGAGTTGTTTTCATGTTAAATAAACTAAAGAAGTATAAAAAATACACCGATTGTCTTTGTAGCTATAAATGAGAATATGACTAGAGAAATTGATTGGAAGGAAGTCAAGATAATATTTTTAAAGTGGTTGTTTTGTATGGTAGTCTTACAATATGAAATCATTTCTTATTTGTTATAGAATGCATATAATAAGCATCTACCTGTTAAAAATATTTTTGAGAGCCGGCTCTGATGGCCTAGAGGTTAAAGTTCAGTGCACTCTGTTTTGGTGGCCCAAGTTCAGCTCCCAGGCGTCTGTCTCATCTGTCAGTTGCCATGCTGTGGCAATGGCTCACATAGAAGAATCAGAGGAACTTACAACTAAACACAACTGTGTATTGGGGCTTTGTGGGGGAAATGGAAGAAGAAAGGAGGATTGGCAACAGATATTAGCTTAGGGTGAATCTTCCCCTGCAAAGAAAAAGAAAAAATTTGAAATACCAGCATGGCTTATTTCCCTAAAGACAAATGATCTCTTCAAGAAGAATGTGGACATTTTTGAGAGTGTGCCAAATATTTTAATAGCAGACTATCTGGGTTCGATGTAGTAAAGGTGTACTAGAAAAGAAAGAGGCTGACCTACGTTCTGTGTCCATTTCTCATATATTTAACTAGGATTCTGTTCCAGGATGTTGATTGTGTCTTGATCCAGAATTAAGGAGAGTGATAAGAAAACCACCTCTGCATGAGGGCACTAAGTCAATCATCCATCAGGAATGGCTGGGAGGAGTTAGCATAAGCTAATGCTAAAACTTTACCTTTTGCTACTGCTGAAAACAAACATATGTAAGCAGGTCACATTTTCTCAGGGCTTAAGCTGTTGATACATCCATGCACCTTCTCCAGTCAGCACATGCAATGTTTAAATGACAATTATTTATGAAATTTTTTTTCCCACCCAGTGAGCCCTACTTAGCACACCACGTAATCTCTTCCTCAAATTTGTGTAGACAGTCACATAGCTTCACAATATCAAATGATGATTTTAATGGAAAGCAGTTTAAATTATCGCCCTGTTTGGATAAACTCTCAAATACCACTATTAATGCTTTATTGAATTTGCGTACAGTCATTTTGTTTGTAATGGGTTTGTGATCCATTAGCAGACATTTCTATTTTTTGTATCACTTGTCTGATTTTTCCTTTCAGGAGGAAATGGGAATTTTGTTTTATATATATCCGTTCACTATTACCATGCTCAGTGATTCTTTGCAATAAAACAGAAGCTTTACTTCTAAAGTCTCATTTTGTGTTTTCAGATTTCATTTATGGTACATTGACTATGAATAAATCTGAATAATACAACTTGCTATTTTTTACCAAGACTTTTTGGTGACTTTTCAAAATAAAATTCTGTTTGGAAATTCTAAATTTTATTTTTTGACTTTCTCTAACAAAATGGGTATTTTTCCATACACAATTTATTTTCATCTTTGTGAATTCTTTGGGTAACATGAAACTTCAGTGGGCATATAGATAGTTTATATTTATTTTAGTTTTCTATATAGTCCTCATTTGAAAGCTTTATAGTTAAGAGGCCAGCCTCGTGGTGCAGCAGTTAAGTTCACATGTTCCGCTTCGGCAGCTTAGGGTTCTCTGGTTTGGATCCTGGATGCAGACCCATGCGCTGTTTGTCAAACCGTGCTGCAGCTGCCGTCCCACATAAAATAGAGGAAGATTGGCACAGATGTTAGCTCAGGGACAGTCTTCTTCAGCAAAAAGAGGAGGATTGGCAGTGGATGTTAGCTCAAGGCTAATCTTCCTCAAAAAAAAGAAACGTTATATTGAAGACTTATTACATGATGTGCTCATATGCTTTGAGCAATTCCTAAAGTTTTGTAATTATCTACTCTACTCAAGTCAAAAGCTGACTTTTCATTAGAACAGGTTATATGTTATACCTACAAAATAGGGACATGATGGAGAGTCTATTTTTTAATGAAATCAAGTTTCAGGATGTCCCATGTCACATAGAAAGTAGAGAGGCTAGGAATCAAACCCTAGGCCTTCAGATTCCCAGAGACAGCGTGCTATGCTATCTTCTCTACAGTGGTCTTCCAGCACATAGCAAATCCTTTGAAAAGTTTGCCTTTTGTATAAAATTTTATTAAATTTCACCTGAGAGTATATCCCTCACACATCGCACTCTTACCATCAAAAGGCCATACTAGGTCGTGGGATTGACCACTCTTTACTGATTTTCTTTTCAAATGTGCATGCTCAGCTAAAGAGACTATGCAAGAGAGTATGAGAGAGAGTGCCTGCATTTATCACAGAAATTACTCAGATCGACAACGCCACCATCACATTTGTTCTTTGTATCATTCTAACCCCAACTTCCTCTTATATGTCTGGCTTCAAATGAGATATGAACATGTACATTCTATTCATCAGACATTCTTGCAGCGCAGGAAGGCCCTTGCTTCCTCTTTCTCTATTCATCTTGTCCTGCATGCTTTCTAACTTTCAGGAACTTGTCATTGATGGCACTCATGCTTATTTTATGGTGTTGTTACTTCATTCTTTCTCTTTAGAACTCATCATCTCCTTCTGTTATTCCAAATGGCATTTGAGAAAAAAGGAAAGTACTACCAGACTCCATCTTTTTTTTTTTTTTTGATGAAGATTAGTCCTGAGCTAACATCTGTCACCAATTCTCCTCCTTTTCTGAGGAAGACTGGCCCTGAGCTAACATCTGTGCCCAACTTCCTCTACTTTATATGTAGGACACCTGTCACAGCATGACTTGACAAGCGGTGTGTAGGTCCACACCCGGGATCTGAACCGGTGAACCCTGGGCCACCAAAGTGGAATGTGGGAACTTAACCGCTACACCACTGGGCAGGCCCCCAGACTCCATCTTAAAATAGAAACTTCTCGTAATTTTAAAAATCACTTTTGTGTTTTTTCCTTAATTTTATGTGTTATATATCTGAATAAGGGTGGAAAACTTAAATTTAGGGGAAGATTGCTACTCACTGATGAGAATTTTTCAGGGGTTACTTACAACCATCTTTATACCAAAAAAAAAAAAAAGGTCCCTCAGGCTGCTGTTGGGGGGGAGGCTGGGGCAGATGCCACAGAGGATGATGACATGACCATGGTGGTAGGAGTGGAGGTGATGAAAAGTGGTTTGGCTTGATATTTATTTTAGAGGTAGAACTAACAGAACTTGCTAATAGTCTGCATGCGTGTGCAAATAACTCTTTGAGATCCTTCTTTCAACTCTTTTAGCTATATATCCAGAAGTAAGGTTGCTGAATCTTGTGGTGGATCTATTTTTAATTTTTGAAGAACCTCCATACTGTTGTCCATAACAGCTGCACCATTTTACATTCCCATCAATAGTGCACAAGGGTTCTAATTTCTCCCATCTTGGCCAACACTTGTTATTTTCTGTTTTTTTGATAGTAGTCATCCTAATGGGTGGGAGGCGATATCTCATTGTGGTTTTGATTTTCAGTTCTCTAATGATTAGTGATGTTTAGCATGTATTTACATGCTTGTTAGCTATTTGTAAATTGTCTTTGAAGCTATGTCTATTTAAGTCCTTCACTATTTTTAAAATGAGGTTATTTATTTTTCTTGCTGTTGAGTTGTAGGAGTTATTTATAGATTCTGGCTATTAGCCCATTATTAGATATAGTACTTACAAATATTTTCCCCCATTATGTAGTTTACCTTTTCACTTTGTTGAATGTCCTTTGATGCACAGAAGTTTTAAAGTTTGATGTAGTCCCCTTTGTCTATTTGTGCTTTTATTGCCTGTGCTTTTGATGGCATATCCGAGAAATTGTTGCCAAAACCAATATCATGAAGCTTTACCCTTATGTTTTCTTCTATGAATTTTATAATTTTAGTTCTTTAATTCATTTTGAGTTCCTTGTTATGTATTGTATAAAGTAAGGGCCCAACTCCATTCTTTTGCATATGGATATCCAGTTTTCCTAATACTATTTGTCAGAGGACTGTCCATTGTGTGGTCTAGGCACACTTGTTGAGATCATTTGACTGTACATACAGAGGTTTATTTCTGGGCTCTATACAACAGTTTTTTAAATCAATTAAGAGAAGAAGAAGAGGGGTCTGCCCAGTGGCACAGCGGTTAAGTTCACATGTTCTGCTTTCGGCGGCCCGGTGTTTGCCAGTTCGGATCCCAGGTGTGGGCATGGCACCACTTGGCAAAAGCCATGCTGTGGTGAGCATCCCACATATAAAGTAGAGGATGATGGGCATGGGTGTTAGCTCAGGGCCAGTCTTCCTCAGCAAAAAGAGGGAGATTAACAGTAGTTAGTACAGGGCTAATCTTCCTCAAAAAAAAAAAAAAAAAGAGGAGGAGACGAAATATGTATTTAAAAAACATTTGTTTTGGTGAGGAAGATTGACCCTGTGCTAACATCTGTTACCAATTTTCCTCTTTTTGCTTGAGGAAGATTGTCCCTGAGCTAACATCTGTGATAATCTTCTTTTACTTTGCATGTGGGACGCTGCCACAGCAGTGTGTAGATCCATGCCTGGGATCTGAACCCCTGAACCCTGGGCTGCTGAAGCAGAGCACGTGAACTCAAATACTACACCACCAGGCCAGCCCCAATATACAAATTTTTGTACTGTCATTTATAAATGCACAATAACCTTCAACAGAGGTCCTGCTGTGTATATTTGAATTACTCTATAAGGCCACTTGGTTTCATCCTTACACACTTCCTTTAGTATTTTTTATAAAGAGTGTCTGCTTATCAATGAATTCTCTCATTTTCTTTCTGTGAATTTTCTTATTTCCCTGCATTTTCGAAAGATGCTTTACTGGGTATTAAATTCTTGGTTGACAGTTCTTTTTCTTTCAGCACTTGGAATATGTCACCCCACTATCTACTGGCCTCCAGGAGGGATTAACTGTCAGCTGTTAATTTTGGGGAGGTTCTCTTGTATTTGACTTGTTCTACTCCTGCAGTTTTTGAGACTTTCTTTTTGCCTTTGTTGTTCAACAGTTTCTGTGTCTGGTTGTGGATCTCTTTTCATGAATCTTACTTGAAATTAAGTTAGCTTCTTGAATGTGTATATTAACATTTTTTATCAAATTTAGGAAATTTTCTACCTTAATTTCTTCATTTTTTTTCTGCTTTTTTTTCTTCTTCCTTTCTTCCAGGTATTCTCATTATGAATATATTGGTCTACTTAATATTATTCTACATTTCTATGAGGTTCTGTTTTAGTTTTCTTTATTTTATTCTCCCTATTTTCAGATTAAATAATCTCTTTAGATGTATCTTCAAGGTCACTGATTATTTCTTCTGCCATCTCACATCTCCTGTTGAGTTCCTATAGTGAATTTTAACTGCAGTTATAATTTTCAACTTCAAAATTTTCAGTTGGTTCTTTTTATAATTTTTATATCTTTATCAATAGTCTCTATTTGATGGGCATGGTCATCATATCTTTCTTTTTTTCTCTAAGTATGGTTTCTTTTATTTCTTTGAACAATCTTATAATAGCTGCTTTGAGATCTTTGTCAGCTATCTGACATCTGGGCCCTCTTAAAGGCAGTTTCCTCTCTTGTCTTAGTTTTTCTGCTTATGGATCACAATTCACTGTTTTTTTTCTATGACTCATTTCTTTTAAACTGTATACTTTAGATAATATAGCAAATCTGGATACTTATCTCCTTCTCTAGGACTTATTATTGTGTTGTGTGTTTGTTTATTTGTTTAGTGACTTAGCTGCACTATTTTAATAAAGTGCATTTTTACCACTGTCCAGCCCCTGAATTCATGGCAAGTATAACCGTGGGCATGTACACTATCCCCCTGGCATGAGAGCAATTTTAGCAGAGCTCCTTTTGATTGTTTCTTTCTCTGATCTCTCTGTGAAGCTGTCTGCCACTGACGGTATCGTAGTTATTAGCTTCCAACAATTACTAGCTGACTAGCTCCATTATTTCTGAAAATTCCTGAAGGTATGAATTACTCTACATTAATTCAATTACATTTGACTCCTTTATAGGGATAGTTTTTGCTGCTACGCTCTCTGCTCTTAATGTCTCACTCCCTGGATAAAATCTCTGATTCACTGCTCTAAAGCTTATAATGCGGACATGACCTACTTCTCTTGGAATAAAATTACTGTTTATGAATAGGGTTCTAGGTGGGGATTCTATCCTTCTTCTTGGCTTACCTCTTCTGACATGTAAACTCCACCCCATAAACAAGCTGAGGTAGAGACAATCAAGACCAAATTGCTCTTGGTGCACTATCCCAGGGAATACAGCTTCTAGCTTATGAGTCAGAGATGGGTTGATGAAGGTAATCCTTGACCTCTTGCCTGGAATTTACACTTTGTAACACAGAACTTGTTAGGGAATGAGAAATGCTGGAGGCCAACATCTCTCTGGGAAATTCTGTAACCCTTGACAGAAGCTGAAGGGAGAGTAAGACACATCTTCTTGTAAGAATTGGTCTATCCAGGACCATCCTTGTTTCTCCATGTAAAAGATAATCATTAAAACCTAAATTGTTCCTTTTACTTCTGGTAGAATTATCTTTCACAATTTTAATTGGAGAAATAGGAGGTATGAATTTGTATTATACATTAATAATATAAAATAACAGAGAGAGCATAAACAGTGTTTATAACATGGAAGACATTGCTCGGTAACTCTCAATTTACAAACACAGTCCATCCTTATAGCAATTCTTTAATATGGGAATTATTATTATCCTTAATTTACATCAAAAAGATTTGAGGTATGAGGAATTTAACTTACTCACAGTCATGTATATACGAGATCAGAGCAGGGTTGTTACAGATGTGGTCTGTCTCCAGAGCTAGTGATATTGACCACCACACTATTACTTTTTTAATAATGAAACTTTAATGAGCAATTACTCTATGCCAAGTTCTGTCCTAGGTACTTTATTATATTGCCTCACTTAACCTTCACAACATTTCTAGAAGCAAGATGCTATTATTATCTTCAAATACAAATAAGAAAAAATTTCTAGAAGCTTGAAATATGGTTAGTACACAGTATGCAATTTTATTCACCGTGAAGATGAACTTTAATTTTGTTTCCTTGTTTTTATGGTAGAAGAAACCACCATTCTGTAGGTTGAATTTTCATATCCAAAAGCTTGGGTGAGGACTGAAGTAAACCAAGAAGGACTTTGTGCTAGAGAAATCTAGGGAAGCAGTCATGATCTAGAAGGTCTGGGGCTTTATATCTCAAGCCTTTATTTTAAGTGCAAATAAAGTGTTAAGCAGGGAGTATTGGTGACATGATCTGATTTGTTTCCACTAAAAACAAACAATAAAAGCAAAAAGAAGCACCAGGACTGCATCATAAAGAGCAATTGTGGCATCCACTATAGGTTTATGCAGACCAGTTAGATCATTATTGCAATATCCCAGGCAAAGTATAATAGAAGTTTAAACCAAAATTTTCTTAGAAAGCACCAAGAAGAGTAAACCGATTCAAGAAAAAAAATAAAGTCAATACATTTTAGTAAAAGATTGGATTTGAAGGTGTGTTGGATGAGGGAGAACAAAGCATGAAGGATTGTGACGTCCAAACCATGATGGGTGACTTTTCCATTCCTGAGATAGAAAACAAGAGAAGGGGTACTGATTTGAAGGGAAGATCAAAAAATTATTCAAAGTGTTTGGTACACACTAAGTATCGACAGAAATTAATTCCCTCTCATAACTTCACATAAGATTTTTCCTACGCAGCGTTGCTTGAAAGAGAGAAAAACAGATATTTCTTCTTAAAATCCTGAAAGAAATTCTAACTTATGTGATAGAGAAAAACAATTTCATACGTTGCCTTACAAAAATACTGTAAAGATTTATGCTGCCTAAATGTTTTACATTATTCTTTGAGACTTGCTGTTTCACAAACAAAATGTCTTATGACAACAAAAACATTTCCTGTTTTTTGGTCTTCCATTTCATGCTTTCTGTTGTATTATGGCTTACATGTAAATGTATGACATATTCTAGTCAGAGTTATTCTTGACATTTCCAGAATTTATTCCTCACAAAGCATTTCATCAAAATATATCTATTTTCATTTAGAATTCTTTTTCAACCTTGAAATATATTTCTTACATTAGAGCTCAGGTAATCTCCATTTCAGATATATTTGGTATCGTGTGTTGTCACTATCATACTTAAACTCAGACATCTATTCAACTTGTCAGATATTGTTTCATAAATTAATACTCATTTAATTGATAAGTTATGTACACAATGCTCACTTATTTGTTTGTTATTCCCTAAATCTTTTAGACAAATGTCAATATTTTAAAGTTAAGCTTCTGTTTTTCCAGAAGACAAACAGAAAAAAGAGAGTGAGAGCAACAGTGAGACAGAAAGCGATCATTTATCCCACTGTCAGGCAAGTAGTCTGGAATGTATTGCAAAACAAGTTTATATGTATAACTTCCAGAAATGTAGAAAAACATTTTGTTTTATAGAAGAATGTTATTTCTAATTACTGTCAAGGTAAAAATACTTTTAATAATATATTTCACAATAAGCAAACTTAATAATGTGAATGTATCTTTGATTAAGATTCACTAGGAATATTACTATTGCATTAGCAAAACAATTTCTACCACTCCCTGGTGACACTATGACAAGGCTTGTGGAAGCATCTCTGTAACATTACCTTTAAATCTATTTGTCCGCATGGACAAATTGTTTTACCACTTACTAGTGAAATGGGACTCACTATTTATATTCTTAAAAATTATAACATTTAAAATAGCAAATGAAGGTAATTTTTAAATTTTTCCTCCTTAGAAATAATATAAATAAACTTATTTTCTCTTGAACAAACCTAGGGCTAATGTGTCAAGGCTAATTGAAAATATAGCCCGCATATAAGTAGATGGGAATACTGCAAACTAAGTCTGTTTTTATTTGTTTTGTTTTGTTTTTCTATTGTGGAAATACTTTGAGAGAGTGAACAGTAGTAATTATTCTTCACATTCCAAAAGTCATGGCAATCTCATACTTCTAATTCTCCACTACTGAAACAGAGGAAAAAGTCAGGCACAGACATTGGCAGGAAATTCTCCAGAGCAACTTTGAAGGCATTTAATGATGGTAGCTGAATTTTTTGTATTTCCAGGACTTGCATTAATCATTTTAGCTTTCCAAAGAACTGAAATTCTAGAAATGCAATGCATGGAAGCTCTATAGTTTAATGTGTGAATTTACAGTAGCTTTAGAGAGATACTATGACTTCAGTTAGTACATAAGTCAGAAGTCAAGGAAATGTAAACAAGTAGAATACAAAGAAAATTGAGTGATTAAAAAAAAGAAAAAACTGTTGCTTAATACAAAGAGAACCTCGTCAAAGCTGTGTAGACACATTCACTCACTCACTCTTGAACATGACTTTGGCGTGGGCTTGCCAGTACTACCAAAAATTGCAAATAATATTAATAACTATGCTAGGGACTATTAAAAACTTAAAATTAATTATTTAATACTAAGGAGTATTAATAACATGTAGAACAGTATCTTAACTGCTCAATATGGATTTTCACATTTAATTTTTACCACAGTGCATTGAGGTAGTTACTACTAACCACATATTAAACATAAGGAGATTGAGGAATAAGAGATCAAATAAATCGCTTCCACTTTGGGGGGGCCTGATTTGAAGACAGGTGTCTGTCTCCAGAATCTGTGCTTTCACCTACTATATAAGTCTTGAATACACCTATAGTGAAATGGATCTGTTAGTGGTTACCTTTAATAAACTAAAATGGAGTTATCCATCCCAAAATAGTCTAAAAAATAGAATGATAGCACATTATGAAAAGAAAAGTCTAGAATCCACTGGAAATTTCAATGAGAGCCAACCTTAAACCATATTCTTAAGAAGAGCTGTGAATTTTCTTTTAACTTTATTGCAATATAGAAAATTATTAACTACAGGGAAACTGTTACTAAAAGTCTTGCAGAGAATTAGAAGCCTGGTGATACACTGAAGACGTCCAGGATTCACAAGTGTTTATGTTCATCTAGGACCCATCTAAGGTAGGGCAAAGTACAACAATTGGTGAATTTAATCTGCACTTCTTTGGATTCTGAATGTATTGAGAACATTGTTTTTTTATATTGGCAGTATGACTCGAAAAGTGCTGAGGCAAAATAAAAAAAATTTAACTATAACAATTTTCATTACCATCTTTTAGTTCCCTTCATTGGTGAAAAATATAGCACCCACAGGGAGCCACATTTAAGAAATGGACAAAAGAAAAGTGTACTAAAATGGAGATTAAGCAGATATTCTATTTATGGCAGTGAAAAGATTCTCCTTAGGGGCTTTAACATTTAAGAAACTGCTTCAAGGATTTTGGTATCAAAAATGGGATGAATGGCAAACAAAAATATAAAGGAATGGTTATTTAAGAAATAAATGTTTATCCATTTTTTCAAGAAAGAATGTGTTGAAGCAAGAAATAGCAAGAAAATTAGACATAAGTAAGAGTCCGTTTAAGATTATAATCAGCAGATTCCTGATTCGAGACTTACTGAAATGTTTATACAGTTAATGATACAGAAAGTATCTATTTCATGATAATTGTTCAGGTAACACCATGTGGGATAAAACTTAGGGATGAGTATGAAGTGCTGGTGAAACTGCAGAGCGGGTAGAACTCTGATATTCCTGGTGAAATGACAGGACTACTTGGGAAAACATTTTGTCAGTTTCTTAGAAAGTTAAAATGATGTTTGCCCTAAGACCCAACAATTTTGCTCCAGGTTATTTACCTTAAAGAAATGAAAATTTGTGTTCACAAACAAGTCTGTGAATATTTATAAAGGTCATTCTCAATAACTACAAACTGGCAATAATACAAATATCCTCCAGAAGACTAATAAACTTTGATTCATCCTTACAATGGAATACCAGTTAGCAGAAAAAATGAACAAACGATTGATACGCCACACAACACCATGGCTAAATCTGAAATGCCTGACGCCAAGTGAAAGAAGCCAGATACAAAGTTTACATGCTCTATTATTGCATTTTTAAGACATTCTGGTAAAAGCAAAAGTAGAGGTACGGAAAATAGGTCAATGATTGCTAGGCATTAGGAGTGCGGGGAGAAGGCGTGACTACAAATGAGAACAAGAAAGATTTTTGAGCATGAGGGACCTGTTCTGTATCCTGCTTGTGGTTGTGTTTACATGATTCTATGCAATTGTTAAAACACATTGAACTGTACTCAAAAAGAGTCAGTCAGTATACGCTTGAGTGTCAGGACACTCCAATGCTAAGAGTTAAGGGAGAAGAGGAGAAACAAGCAAGGGAATCTAAGAAGCAATCAATGAGGCAGGATCAAAATCAAGAACATGATGTCCTGGAAGTCCAGTGAAGAAAGGATTAGGGAGTGAGTAGCTAGGTCCTATACTTCTGATAAATCACGTAAGAAAACAACTGAGAATTAATCATTAGATCTGGTCTACGGATGTCAAAAATTCACATGACAGAGCATTTTTGGTGAATTGTTGGGACAAAAGCCTGACTGCAGAGATTTGAAGACAGAATTAGAGGAGAGGTAGTATAAATAAGCATAGATTTCTGTTTGTCTAATTTTCAGGCTTGAGGGGGGTAATGGCAGTATTTTTGTTTACTTATGGTGATGATGCATTATAGAGCAAAAGCTTGATAATGTATGAGAAAGAGAGAAATGTTGTAATTAGTTTTTATGTAGAGAAGACAGGATATTGTAAGTAGATAAATGGCTATACATAGGAGCAGATTTACTCAATTTCATTCACTGTATGATACATTTATTTGTTTCACATTTTAACATTTCATGTTTAGATTCATTGTACATTGATGGTGTGTCACAGTATAATTGACACTTTTTTTCTGTCCTGAAGTGATATAAAATAAGAGCATCTTACAAATGATAGTGTTTTAGATTTTTAGAAACATGATATTTCATCTACAGAAACAGGAGGGAGCAGAGTGTGTGTACAGATGCTGAAAGGTTATTAGATATGGTAGTGGGACTCTATAGCCATTTGTTTTGTGATTGTTCTAATTTTATAAGTGAAGTATAATATAATGCCGTCAGGTGGAAACAGAAATGGGAGACAAGAGTTTGGAAACATGAAGAGAAATGTTTCTATTATACTAGAAAGTAGAGTAAAGTTTCCAGGGGAGAAAAATAATCAGTGGACTAGGGAAATATACTATGATAGCTCAGGAACAGATTTATTATCATAAATTTAAAGTGATATCACCCAGTATAGTTATATCTTTTTCTCCAGCTGTATTGAGGTTCATTTCACTGGAGTGGTCACAGAACAGGTGAAGAGTTGATTTAAATAGCATTAGGATTTTACCAATCAAGTAGGAAAACCTAACAGAAGAGCAAGCTATTTGAGGTTGTATGTAACGGAATGGTTATAAGCATTGATCATGGAATTTAACCTGAAAGAAGAGGGAAGAAAGAACTATAAAAGAATAAGAGGCCATGAAAATCTGGCAGTATAAAAATATTGTTGGTTTTGTAATAAAAAAGAGAGTGAGCAAAAAAGATAGGAGATAGTGGTCAGAGAGTGGAGTGCATAAGTTGATACTATGGAGGAATTGCATTTATTGGTAATGCCACAGTCTAAATGGAAATGAGCCTGAGGTAAAGTAGACAAGAAGACCATTGGAAGAAAAAAGTCCGAAGCACTGAGAGCCCTGTGGTTTGGAAGTTTCATCTATGTGAATTTCAATTACTAATAATTAATATTGAAATAACTTGGAAAAAAAGCGACAGTGAAGCACTTGCTAAAATCATTAAGAAATTAGTTGTCAGATGGATCCACACATGATTAGAACAAGGAAGGGCAGTTGGTAATATAAGTTGATGATGTGAGTTACAGCTCAGGGTCTGGCTGTTGAGGGAGGGAACTATGAAAGTAGTAATGAGAATCACAGAGGCCACCTGTTATCTCAAAGGAGGAGAGAAAGAATTTGCAATACCAAGTTTTCTAAAGTAAATATTCTAAAGAAAAGGGAGACCACTGGCCAGGAGTCAGAGCAAAGCCTGTCTAAAGTTGAGTCAAGCTGAGGAGAACGTTGAGTGATGACATTTTCCCAGTTAGCCTCATTTCCAGGGATCACTTAACCTAGTAGCCATATAGGCTAGAAAATGAAAGATTCATCATACATCTCCTTGGTTTTCAAAATTGAGCCTCTTTTAAGTAAAAACGTAACTTGGCAAAAACTTCAGGCATCGATGAAATATTTGAGAAAAAATAAAACCATGATCGGGAAGAGAAAATAACCACCCTGATTCACATCTCTTATATTGGGACAATATTCCTATTGCTAAGAGGAAGAAATAAAAGATGACAAGTAAGTAACAAAAGAAGTTATTCGGTCCCAAGATTAGGAGCCCTGCATCCAGATTACTGGAGCTAGCCCACAGCAAAGCCTTAGAGAACAAGTGGATGCAGAGTGAGTCTAGGAAGATAATATAGCAGTGATTTACATGCAGAAGCAGAGGAAAGTCTTATGCCCACAGGGTGGCAGAGAAAGAAAAGATATATTTTCCAGAAGGGAAGGATAGAATAAGCATACAGTAACAAATGATGTATTAATAGGCACCCACATGAATGAATAATCAAGAGCAGACAGAATGGTGGACTTCTCAGTGACACCTACAAGAAGAGATGACTTCAAAGCCCAAATGTGTCATCTTGGGTACATAAGCTTTCCTGAAAATATGATGAAGCTCTAAGAAGACATGGGATGTATTTGAATTCATGGAAATCTGGTCTCTGTCTCCCAGAAGGAATGGAAATTTATAAGATATTAAAATATATTATGGAAAAATACAATTAGAATTACTTTTTGCACCATTAGAGTGTAGCCTGAGTCAAAGCTGATGAAACTCTAGGAACTGAAATGCGCGAGTGCTATACCTAGTAAATAACATGTGCTGCACTGTCCAGCATTGAATGTGAGGATGAATTAATTGTAATGATATGGGAATTTTAGTTGCTGAGTAGAATCAAAAATTAAAAAAAAGTTAATCTTTCTAGTTTTGCTTCTTGATAGCTTATTGAAAAAATCTTATGCAAATTCTATTGTGTGAATATAGTCCACTGTTAAATATTTCTGTAAATGTTCTTCCTCATTTCATTTCTGTATGCTAATCCTAAAACTGAAAATTAAATTCAATTTGGCAAAGGCTGAAGCCATATTTCCAGGTATATATATGTTTTTGCCAATTTCAAATTATTCCACTGTTTTGTTTTTCTTAAACAGATCTTTTTACAATTGCTTATATTCTGATAAAATTTGGACAGGAACTCTCTAGTTCTGAATTAAGAGGTTTGATACGAAGGGAGATTATATTTATGCAGGTATTATCCACAAAAAGATAAAATGCAGATATTTGCCCATATCATACTTTCATAAAGAATTAAAGTAAAAATATTTTATGCCACTAATTTTAACATGACTGAATTGATCTAGAGATTCAATATATTATAAATTATTGATAAACAACTAATGAAAAATGTCAGAGAATAATTTTAACTACTTTTTATTCCTTTGGATATTTTGCATTCCTTTGTATCAAATCAAATGCTAAGTTTAAATTATTTCCACTCATTAATTAAACTGCATTTATTAATCTTCTTAAATATGGTGGTGGTGAGAGAGTGCAGTCAACTCATTTCTTTTGTGTATACTGGATCATCACACGCCCAGCACATTCCTTTTGTTTTAATTCTGAAAATTTAATCCAATTCTGCAATCAATTATAACACAAATTGAGTTAATTTCAAAATTTTAAAAAAAATATAAGGAGTATCCTTTGCCTGTGTTAAATGGCAGGTAAAATTCCTTTATTGATTTGTTGACATTTGTCTTCACTTCAGACATTTCACTGGATATTTAAGTGCATTTTACCAACACACTTTGAAAAATAATTCTTTAATACCAAGTAAGACAAAAATTTCACAGAATTATACATTTTAAAGCAAGGATATTATATAATAATAGAGGTTACTTAATACTTTTTGAATTACTTTATGTCCAATTTAAGCACAGAAAAATATTTATACACATTATAATTGAGAATTACTCATAATTTGAGTTAATAGAATTTATAATATATATTCTCATTTTATTTATTGTCTGACCATTCTTCTTGCTTTTCAAGTCTATTTGATGGGGATTTTTTTGTTTGTTTGGTTTATGAAATGTTTTGTTTATTTTTTTAATTGCCTTCATAATAGTTTACATCATTGTGAAACTTCAGCTGTACGTTATTTCTTGTCCATCACCACATAAGTGCTCCCCCTCCCCCCCCTTCCCATCCACCACCCCCCTTCCCTGGGTAACCACTGAGCTGTTTTCTTAGTCCATGTGTTTGTTTATATTCCACATAGGAGTGAAATCATCTGGTGTTTGTCCTTCTCAGTCTGGCTTATTTCACTTAGCATAATTCCCTCCAGGTCCATCCATATTGTTGCAAATGGGATGATTTTGTCTTTATTTTATTTATTTATTTATTTATTTATTTATTTTTTAAGGAAGATTAGTCCTGAGCTAACATTTGCCAATCTTCCTCTTTTTTCTGAGGAAGACTGCCCCTAAGCTAACATCCGTGCCCATCTTCCTCTACTTTATATGTGGGACGCCTACCACAGCATGGCTTGCCACACAGTGCCACGTCTGCACCTGGGATCCGAACCAGTGAACCCCAGGCTGCTGAAGCAGAACGTGTGCACTTAACCGCTGCGCCCCCAGGCTGGCCCCCATGAGTTTGTCTTTTTTATAGCTGCCTAGTATGCCATCGTATATATATGTATATATATATATATATATATATATATATGTATACCACGTCTTCTTTATCTAATCATCAATTGCCGTGCACTTGGATTGTTTCCATGTCTTGGCTATTGTGAATACTGCTGCAATGAACATAGTGGTACATATATTACTCTGGATTCTTGATCTCAAGTTGTTTGGGTAGATACCCAGTAGTGGGATAGCTGGGTCATATGGTAGTTCTATTTCTAGTGTTTTGAGGATCTCCATACTGTTTTCCATAGTGGCTGCACCAGTTTGCATTCCTGCCAGCAGTGTATGAAAGTTCCCTTCTCTCCACACCCTCTCCAACATTTGTTATTTTTAGTCTTAATGATTATAGCCATTTTAATGGGTGTAAGGTGGTATTTTAGTATAGTTTGATTTGCATTTCCCTGAGGCTTAGTGATGTTGAACGTTTTTTCAAGTCTTTATTAGCCATCTGTATATCTTCTTTGGAAAAATGTCTGTTCATATCCTCTGCCCATTTTTGATCAGGCTGTTTGTTTTTTTGTTGTTCAGTTGTGTGAGTTCCTTATATATTATGGAGATTAACCTCTTATTGGATATATGATTTGCAAATATTTTCTCCCAATTGGTAGCTTGTCTTTTTGTTTTGACCCTAGTTTCTTTTGCCTTGCAAAAGCTCTTTAGTCTGATGAAGTTCTGCTTGTTTATTTTTTCTTTTGTTTCCTTTGTCTGAGAAGACATGGTGTTCGAAAAGATCCTTTTAAGTTTCATGTCAAAGAGTGTACTACCTGTATTATCTTCCAGGAGTTTTATAGTTTCAGGACTTATCTTCAAGTCTCTGATCCATTTTGAGTTTATTTTTGTGTATGGCATGAGATAATGATCTACTTTCATTCTTTTGCATGTGACTGACCAGTTTTTCCCAACACCGTTTATTGAAGAGACTATCTTTTCTCCATTGTATGTTCTTGGCACCTTTCTTGAAGATTAGCTTTCTGTATATGTGTCATTTTATTTCTGGGTTTCAGTTCTGTTCCACTGATCTGTGTGCCTATTTTTGTACCAGTACCATGCTGTTTTGAACAATATGGCTTTGCAGTACATTTTGAAGTCAGAGATTTTGATGCCTCCAGCTTTGTTCCTTTTTTCTCAGGATTGCTTTAGCAATTCGGGGTCTTTGGTTGTCCCATATGAATTTTAGAATCTTTTTTCTATTTCCATGGAGAATGTCCTTGGGATTCTGTTTGGGATTGCATTGAATCTGTAGATTGCTTTGGGTAGCATGGACATTTTAACTCTGTTTATTCTTCCAATCCATGTACATGGAATCTGTTTCCATCTCTTTATGTCACTATGTATTTCTTTCAATAATGTCTTTTAGTTTTCATTGTATAAGTCCTTCACCTACTTGGTTAAATTTATTCTTAAATACTTTATTCTTTTTGTTCTGATTGTAAATGGAATTGTATTCTTGAGTTCTCTTTCAGTAAATTCATTATTAGAGTATAGAAATGTAACTGATTTTTGTAGGGTGATTTTGTACCTCACAACTTTACTGTAGTTATTAATTATTTCTGATAGTTTTTCAATGGGTTATTTAGGGTTTTCTATATATAAGATCATGTCATCTGCAAACACTGAGAGTTTCACTTCTTCCTTCCCTATTTGGATTCCTTTTATTCCTTTCTCTTGACTAATTGCTCTGGCCAAAACCTCCAGTACTATATTGAATAAGAGTAGTGATAGTGGGCATCCTTGTCTTGTTCCTGTTCTCAGAGGGATGACGTTCAGTTTGTCCTCAAGGAGTATGATGTTGGCTGTGGGTTTGTCATATATGGCTTTTATTATGTTGAGGTAATTTTTTCTATCCCCATTTTGTTAAGAGTTTTTATCATAAATGGCTGTCGGATCTTGTCAAATGCTTTCTCGGCATCTATTGAGATGATCACATGGTTTATATTCCTCATTTTGTTAATGTAGTGTATCACATTGATTGATTTGCAGATGTTGAACCATCCCTGTGTCCCTGCTATAAATCCCACTTGGTCATAATGCATGACCTTTTTGATGTATTGCTGTATTCAGTTTGCTAATACTTTGTTGAGGATTTTTGCATCTATGTTCATAAGCAATATTGGCCTGTACTGTTCCTTTTTTGTGTTGTCCTTGTCAGGCTTTTGTATCAGAGAGATGCTGGCCTCATAGAATCTGTTAGGAAGTGTTCTATCTTCCCTAATTTTTCGGAATAGCTTGAGAGGGAGAGGTATTAAGTCCCCTCTGAAAGTTTGGTAGAATTCCCCAAGGAAGCCGTCTGATCCTGAGGCTTTATTCTTTGGGATGCGTTATTACTGTTTTGATCTCTTTCCTTGTGATTGATCTGTTCAGATTATCTGTTTCTTCTGGATTCACTTTGGGAGGTTGTAGAAATCTAAGAATTTATCCATTTCGTCTAGATTGCCCTTTTTGTTGGCATATAGCTTTTCATAGTATCTCTTATAATCCGTTGAATTTCTGTGGTATCCATTGTTATTCTAATTTTATTTATCTGAGATTTCTCTCTTTTTTTCTTTGTAACTCTGGCTAGGGATTTGTCAATTTTATTTATCTTCTCAAAGAACCAGTGCTTTGTTTCATTGATCCATTCTACTGCCTTTATTGTTTCAATAGCATTTATTTCTGCTCTGATTTTTATTTGTTCTTCTTTTTCTAATTCAGTTAGGTGTAATTTGAGATTGGTTATTTGAGATTTTTGTTGTTTGTTAAGGCAAGCCTGTATTGCAATACATTTCCCTCTTTATATGGCTTTTGCTGTGTCCCATATGAGTTGGTATGGTATGTTTTCATTTTCATTTGTATCCAGATATTTTTTATTTCTCCTTTAATTTCTTCAATGATCCATTGCTTGTTCAATAGCGTGTTGTTTAGTCTCCACATCTTTGTCCCTTTCTCAGCTTTTTTCTTGTGATTGATTTCTAGCTTTATAGCACCATGATTGGAAAAGATGCTTGTTATTATTTCAATCTTCTTAAATTTATTGAGTCTTGCCTTGTTTCCAAACATATGGTCTATCCTTGAGAATATTCCATGCACTCTTGAGAAGAATGTGTATTCTGCTGTATTTAGATAGAATGTTTTCTATATGTCTGTTAAGTCCAACTGGTCTACCTTTTCATTTAATTCCACTGTTTCCTTGTTGAATTTCTGTCTAGATTATCTATCCATTGATGTGAGTGGAGTGTTGAGGTCCCCTACTATTATTGTATTATTATTAATATCTTCTTTTAGCCTTGTGAATAGCTGCTTTATGTAACTTGGTGCTCCTGTGTTGGATGCATAGACATTTATAATGTTATTTCTTCTTGATGAAGTGTCCTTTGATCATTATATGTTGCCTCTCTGTCTCTCTTTGCCTGTCTTATCTTGAAGTCTACTTTGTCTGATACAAGTATTGCAACACCTGCTTTCTTTTGTTTGCCATTAGGTTGAAGTATCGTCTTCCATCCCTTCACTCTGAGTCTGTGTTTGTCACTGTAACTGAGATATGTTTCCTGGAGGCAGCATATTGTTGGGTCTTATTCTTTAATTCACCTCACCACTCTGTGTCTTTTTATTGGAGAGTTCAATCCATTTACATTTCATTGATATATGGTGGCTTAATGCTGCCATCTTATCACTTCCTTTCCAGTACTCCTGCATTTCCTTTGTTTCTCCTTCTGTGTATTTTGGTCTACCAGTTGAATTATGTAGTTTATAATGTTATATTTCTTTGTTTCTCCTTATTTATTATGTATCTCTGTTCTGCTTTTTTGTTTAGTGGTTACCATGAGGTTTGTATTCAAAATATCGTGGATAAGATGGCCCCTTTTCTGATGGCCTCCTACTTCCTTAGACTAAACCAATTCAGTCTTTTTCCTCTTCCTCTCCTAAGTTGTTTTGCTCACATCTTATTCCATCTTGTGTTGTGAGTTTGTGGTTAAAATGACATGATTATCTTTGTTTTTGGTGTTTTCCTTCTCTTTGTCTTTAATGTTATGCTTGAGTATTTGCTAACCTGTTTTGATTCTGTCTACCTACTTATCTCCTTACTCTATGTTTTGTGACCCCTTTCTCCCTTTTTTTTTTCAGGTATGAGGGCCTACTTGAGGATTTCTTGTGGGGGAGGGTCTCATGGCTGCAGACTCCCTTAGCTTTTGTTTGTCTGGGAAAGCTTTTATTTCTCCATCATATCTGAAGGACATTTTCACTGGATAGAGTATTCTTGGCTGAAAGTTTTTGTCCTTCAAAGATTTGAATGTGTCATTCCAGTCTCTCCTAGCCTATAATGTTTCTGCAGAGAAATCTGCTGAAAGCCTGATAGGGATTCCTTTGTAGCTTATTTTCTTCTGCCTTGCTGTCCTTAGAATTCTTTCTTTGCCATCACTTTCGCCAGTTTCACTACTATATGCCTTGCAGTAAGTCTTTTTACATTGACATATTTAGGAGATCTGATAGCTTCTTCTGCATGGATTTCCATCTTTTTCCCTAGGTTTGGGAAGTTCCCTGCAATTATGTCTTTGAACAAGCTTTCTGCTTCATTCTTCTTCTCTTCTCCTTCTTGAATACATGTAATTGTTATGTTGCATTTCCCTAATTGACTCAGATATTTCTTGGAGACTTTCTTCATTTGTTTTTAGTCTTTGTTCTCTCTCCACCTCTATCTGGAGCATATCAACATGTCTATCTTCGATTATGCTGATATGCTATTCTATGACGTCCACTTGAGCAGTCAGGGCATCCATATTTTGTTTTACTTCTTCCATTGTGTCTTTCACCTCTAATATATCCGATTGGATCTTCTTTGTGGTTTCAATATCTTTTGTGAAGTCTCCTGAACTCATTGAATTGTTACTCTGCATTCTCTTTCAACTCATTGAGTTTTTTTATGATAGCTACTTTGAATTCTTTGTCATTTAGATTACATATTTCTGTGTCTTTAGGAGACATTTCTGGGTACTTGTCATTTTCTCTCTGGTCTGGAGATCTAATATAATGTTTGATATTGCTAGAGGGAGTTGCTCTGTTTTTTCACATCCTGGTCTTATTTGGTTGCAGTTACCTATTGCCGATGGGAGCGGGGTCGGAGGAGGCGGGGGTCAAGAGCAGCATGTTCTGAGCCTGCTGCCTTCTGCCAACATCCCAGGCACTTGAGCTGGAGCTGGGTGGGTGGTGAAAGGGATGCTTTCTCCTGCATGCTATCGCTATCTGCTCTCCTGGGGTCTTGGCTTGATGAGGCCACCCTTCATGAAATCTTTTGCCCCAGTAGAGGACTTCTCTCTAGGCTGTAAGTGCTCTCAGGGATCCTTGATGTTCCAACAAACAAATGGCCCCTCACCTGTTCCTTCCATCTCAGAGGTTTACCCAAGTCCCAGATCACAGTCGTTAGGGGAGGGAGCAAAGTTTTCTCTTATCCTGTTCCACCTCAACCAAGGGGGGCTCCAGCCTCTCCGCCCTCCATTATATGGCTGCATGTGTCTCTCAGATGTCTTTTTTGTTGCATTTGGATGTCCTCTGTTGGAGTATGAATGTCTTTTCCATTGTACGGTGGAGGGGAGAGATTACTGGAAAAGCTTACTCTACAATGCTGATGTCATTCCTATGAAGACTTTTTAAATGTATTTCAAATAAACGTAACTGAACATTTACTATCACAAGGCATGCTGCACGGTTGTGCTCACTTATTTAAACCAATATGCTTACTGAGATTTAACCCTGAATTTTCTTAAGAGGAAAGAAAATAATTTTTGGATTATTAACTGTATTCTTGCCGTTAAAAAGTAACTGCATTTTTTTAGTTTCATGAGTAAGAACACTGGACACATAAGATACATTTTATTTTTTTAAGAACAGACATTGCACCTAGGGCATATTGATGGTAGCCCCAGCAACAACAACTCTCAGGCCTAGCCCAATTTCTACCTGGATTATCTTAAACACCCACAGTAAAGCCCCATCAGAAGGAAATTCACACCCATTGTGGGGCATAAATATTTTAAACTCATCTCTACTGTCCTGAACAGGATGTGTGGATTAAAAAAAAAATTGCAAGGAATATGAAAAAGCGAGGAAAGACCCACTCTCAAGAGACAAACAGTTATTAGAACCATAGGTAATTATGACAAAGACATAGGAACTGTCTGACAGAGAATATAAAATAACTATTATTAATAGTGTATTAAATTCTCTATTGGAAAAGGTGATCAAAATGCAAACTCAAATGGGCAATTTCACCCAAAAGATAGATATTATAAGAAAGGATGTAAAAGAAATGCTAGAAATAATAAACAGAGTAAGAGAAATGACAAATGCTTTTGATGTGCTCATCTCTAAACACAGTTGAGGAAAGATTCAGTGAACTTGAAGATAGATCAATAGAAATTACTCAAACAGAAGCATAAAAAGAAAAGTGAGTAGAAAAGTACCAGAAGAGACTGTCCAAAGTCATGGGACATTGTCAATGCATACAATATATGTGTAATTTGAATTCAAGATGGAGACAGATAGAGAGAGAAAGGGGTGGAAGAGATAATTTGAAGAAACAATGGCTACAAATTTCTTAAAATTAATGACACACATCAACCTACAAATCCAATGATATCAGAGAACACCAACAGAATGGGTATACAAACAGGTACATCTATGTAATGGAATATTAGTCAGCAATAAAAAGGAGCCAACTAACAGTTGTTGTAACAGCAGGTATAAATAATAAATGCATTGTTCTAAGTGAAAGAATCTAGACCCAAAGGAGTAAAACTATATGATTCTTTTATACAACAGTCTGGTAAAGGCAAAACTACAGGTACTGAAAAGAGATTAGTTCTTATCAGGATTTGGGGGAGATGGGAGATGGCTTTAATATAAAGGAGTACCATGAGAGAATTTTGTGGGTAATAGTACATTTTATGTGGAACTGTGGTTGTATACAAAGAACTAGTTGCATTTTTCAAAATCCATAGAACCACATACCACAAAATGTAAATTTCACTGAATGGAAATTTTTTAAAAATCCATTAGGATGGTGGGGGGAGGAAATGTAAACTGTGATAAATGAATCTAACTGTATTACAAAAGAATCACAAACCACACTGAAAGGGATTGGTGGGGCATGAGCTGGCTTGGATTAATGTGGAAAATAGCTTTTGACTGAATATTGTAAGTCTAAAGACAAAAAGAATTTTATAAATATTGGTAATTTTATTTTGTACATCATTTGGTAGTTTATCTTTCCTCACAAGTGTACACATTAGAAATTCTCAAAGTATTTACATTCTAGTGTTGGGGAAAAAATTAAGTAAATTTTAACAAATGAAAGCTACTGTTGGAGAAAGAGAGAAGGGAATCAGAAAAGGGCAAATGCTGAAATAAATACTGTGGAGGTGTTGGATTAGAGTTGGAAATATCAAAATGAATGAATGATATTTTGTGTGTGTGTGTGATCAATCACATATATAGATCACACACATATATGTGCACATACAGATCAAAGGACATAAGGTCAGATGTGTATGCATGAGTTAATATACATACAACTATTTTCTAAATGTATCTTCTGAAAGGGGCTAGATTGGAGGTGGTGATACATCAGTAGCAAGGATCACATTTGGTGCCCAGATGTTGGATCCTAAAAACTGTTCTCTAATGAAAGGATCCAGGATCCCTGGGAATCTGCTTGATTCTAGGGCTATGGCAGAAAAATACAAGATGATTATGGAGGATCTTGTGGTACCACATAGCAAGGGAATGCTATAACAAATAAATAATAAAAATGTCATTAGAGCCAACCTGAATGAGCCCAAAATGTGAATCAATACTTGTATAAATAAATAACTGGATAAATAAATACACAGAGAAGTGACAATCCTTTCTTACAGAGGGATTTCGGCTCACAGATGTAGAAGAAAATAGAAAACCACCATTAGAATAACCCGGGAATAATTGCTGCAGGCAAGATCTACTGATGGATGATAAATTTAGAATGTGAATGTTCTAGCAGAAACACAGTATTTGCGTAGTCTCAAAATGTCTCCCCAAAACATTTGATAAGTTCCAAAGGAAAAAAATAGTAAGTTTATATCCTGGTATACGCCACCTTAAGCAAATGATCGTGGTTAATATCACCAGTAATATATACAGACATACTGTACCTCCTGAGATGGGGCAATGAGAAAACACAACGTCCGTAGTATCCTTCTTAATAATGTATAGCTTCAATTTAATAATGAGAAAGGAATCAGAAATATCTAAATTGGGGAACAATCTATATAATAACTGGCCAGTATGTTTCAAAAGTTTCAAGGTTGTATAAGATAAGAGAATACAAAGGCTGCCAAAACGGGAGGAGATGAAGGAAACATGACAATAAATGCAATGTGGGATTTTGGATTAGATCTTAGCACAGAAAAGCATATAAATGGAAAAAACTGGTAAACTATTTGTAAATTGTCTAACTTCATTTATGGTACACCAAGGGTAATTTCTCAATTCTGATTATTCTTCTAGAGATGTAAGACACTAATATAAGGGGAGTTGGGTGAAACGTATTGTGGAGACTGCTTGTACTATTTTTACAGCTCTCTGTAAATCTAAAATTATCTCATAAAAATTTTTATCTCAATATTAAAAAGTGTGTTTTTATATTTGTCAAAAATATATAAATCTCATTGAGTAAGTAAACAGAAAGTTATATGAACAATCAGTCAAATGACAATAACACCAATAAAAATAAACTCCAAAATAGAGACATGTAAAATAACAGATTTTGGTAAAGAATTGGTGTTCAAAATTGGAGAGAAAAAAACATTTATAGCCTGGGTAAATATACTAAGCCTCAACTCTACCAGACATGAAACGATCTCCTTAAAATAAGTTTTTCTCACTTAAAAGAAAAAAGCTTGCTTAAGATAAGTAGATAACCATCATCTAATTGAGGATCACACAATTTGGTGATGATTTCATGTGAGCCCCAATTTCAATTATTAAAAAGATAGACAGTAGAAGTTACCCAAAGGGACAAAAAATCTTAATGTTGATCAATGATACAGGCAGAGATATAACACTTATAAAGAATGAAAAGTTAAGGAAGCTAAAACAACAAAGTTGTAAAACGACATCTCCAGAGTTGAAAATCTATATATTCAGCTAAACAAAAGGTGAGGAGAATATTTTTCTTATACAGGAAAATAGATATATTTACTTCTATAATTCGACAAGTAGAAGGGCGAATGCGTGGGCAACTATCAAGACAACCTAGGATGCTAAATCAATGTTTCAAATTCATTGCTACGTGCATTCTAAGTGTCAAATCGTTTCAGTGTTCCCAGAAAATAGATAATCGCCACTTGCTTACAAACACTGATGGATTTATTTCAGTGTTCAGAGAACACTTGGAGTGCACTTCAATGCACGGTGTAATGTGAAAAGTCAGAAAGCATGACTTTTCATAATGCAACAGCAATTTACAAGAAAATGTTGAGTGTATTTAGCGATATTTAATCAGAATTGATTTTTTAAAAAGGGCCCTCACGGAGCTGGACAACGGCTCTTATACTGAGCTAACAGGTGAGCTGTGCCTGTTTATAATGTCATGAGCTGTTTGTTATTGCCTGGAAATAAAACACTAGATAGATGTGCAAACTTCCTTGAAATAAAATGAGTCTATATTTGAAACTTAAACTGGAAATAATGTGGCACCACAATTATCCGAATTTTATTTTCCTTTGTGGAGAGACTGAAAGCAGGAAATAAATCTAATTAGAATGAGGAGGGGGAAATATAGCTGATCTAGGAAATATTTCTACACATTTGTAAAATAACAACAAAAAAGTAATATTAGATTTATCTCTTATGAAAGTATCCAAAAGCCAAGCTGGGAATATGTCCACAAAATAAAATAAGTGCACCTGAATGAGGGGGAAATGACAAGCGTGATATGTCTGTAGCTTGTGTCGCCTGGCTTATCTTCTGTTGCTTTGCATGAGCACTGTATGTCAGTATATGTAAAGGAAAAAATGGGAAAAAGAGATCAGTTGGAATGAATAGTTAGTTCTTTTAAATGAATTATCTCAAATTTCATTCATTAAAATATTCCCTACATTTTGAACACATGATACTTTAAAGACAGTCAATAAACGTAAGTCTAATGAATAAATGGTCAGTTTCACTTTCTACCAGATTTATTTTATATTAACCTTGCTTGTACATTGATATACTGTTTCTAAATGGTCTATCTCAAACTTCAAGGTAGACACTACCAACAGTCAGGTTTTCCATTCCTGGTACCAGTTTATCTTCGCTTTCCTTATCTCTTTCTGTTAGAGTTCTATTTGAGAGAATGATGCTTTAAGAAGCTAATGCAAAGAACAAATACATAAAAATGTAGGAAGTATAGAGAAATGATAGTGTTCAGTAGAGATCTGAGAGATCCCTGATTTTTAAGAGGTAACACTAAGAGCCGTAAAGTCAGAGTTAAATATAAGTAGGACCTCATTTACTATTTACGAAAACATTGTACAAGCAGCACTAACAAGATAAAAATTTCAAGATTTTTCTAATATCTGCATTTCAACTTTGAGCACTATTAGTTTATGATTAGGTGACAGAGGCATGTATAATTCTAGTGATACCAAGAAAAGACTGTCTTTGAGGGGGCGGAGGAGTGGAAGAAGGGTGGAAGGCATCTGCCGTGTCGAAATTAACAATCAGTAATATCGATACCTTAAGCCCTAGAGAATGGTGTTGGCTCAGACTCTGTAGGTAGGGAAAGCAAAACTACCCCCAGAATAGGTATCTGTCACCTCCTAGGATGAGAGGGGCTCTCTATAGTCAATTTGCCATCAAAGTGGCCTTTTGGTCACTTATGGGATAGTGCCATGATAGGGGCTGACACTTTAATCATTCAGAGGCAGCAGTAGCTTGATCAGCTATTATAAGTCCAAACTCTTGGGTCCAAATGTAGGCTCCCACTTTGGCACTCCATTCATGTGAGAACTGAGCCAGTTTTGACATAACTGATGTTGAAACCTGGCCAACATCAACTGGCAGAACAACTGAGCTGCATCTTTGGGCTAAGAACAATCTGAGCCTCACTTACCAACAGAGATGGCCGCCTCTTTACCTATCAGGAAAAGAATGGGCCAGTCCAAGACCGCCTTCTTACCACTGATTTTCTCAGGCCATTCTTGGTACCACTTGTGTTAGTTGGGTGATACAAGCAGCAGGCACCAGATGGCATAGAGACTCAAGAGGTATGAGCGATTTATTGCGGTAAATGCCTGTGAGGGAGAAGGACAGGGAGATTCAGGAGGTTGGGAGAGCCATCGGACTACAGCGAAGGTCTGATCTCTGGGAAGGAGAGGGAAGGAAGAAAGGAAGTGTTTACATTGCAAAACAATATTAAGAAAATTTTTCAAGACCTGTAGGGAGTTCTTGAGCAAAAATCACCTATTAGAGGATTCCCACAGCTCACAGGAATAGCCCCTGGCTCACCATACTGTTGTGCTTGGTTGTTGGTTGGAACAGCCACAGGAAGCTTGTTCTCAGCACCACTCAGTGATGGATTCAGACTGCAGCAGCTTGGCCCGTTGTTCCGTTATTCTCCCCACAGTAGGACACGTGAGACTATAGTGGACTACCTCATTTGAGGCTGCCAGTACTCTGGATGGCAACCAGAAATGATAAAAAACAGAAAAAAATACATATACGTTAGAAAACATATGACTCTATCAAAGTAAAAAGGACAGATAGCGTCAAGATCCCAGAGAGAAAGGAAGCAGAGAGAGAAGTCCAACTTTTGGTGCTACTTTCTCCCTCAGTGCACCTACTAATTTTAAAGCAGTTCTTTCATTCTTAGTGTACCTGCAAATTCTAAAGCAGCTGGTACAAGTCTGAGAGGTGGAACAGAAAAGAGAGATCACGGGCTGGTGGGTGAGGGATTTAGATTATCGGTGCCGGCTAAGAGATGTGCGTAAGAAAATCAATGGTAAAATGGGATATTTCGAACAGCTGCAGGCCAAAACATTTGAAAATGTAGATGAAATGGGCAATCCTTAAAATAACACATGTACCTATCTTTCCAAAACTGATATAAGAAGAAATCTAAAATCTGTGATCTCTCATATGTATTTATGATATTTCATCTTTCCCAAAAGTGTTCCACAAACTTAAGAACCACATGTCCACTGGTGAAATTTTCCAGACTTCTAAATAAACAATAACACCAATCAAATTTACTCAGGGAATAATAAAGAAATTATACTTTCTAGCCCATTTTGGGGGGGGAGGGGCCAGCATAATTTTGACAATTGCCCTTGACAAGGATATTCTAAGTACAAAGAGGATAAGTGAATTCCTCTCAAGAATACAAATGTAAATACTCTGAAGAAAAACAAGCAAATAAAAGCAAATTGGAGTCAGTAATATATAAAAGGATTAAACACATCATTCTAATTTGAGCTCATGCCAGGAATTCAAAGATTTTACATTGAGGTATTAACTGACATATTGCAACACAGTCACAGGAAAAAAAGAAGAGAGAAAAAACATATTCTAACAGAAACCAAATTGAATATCAGAGGTATTAACAAATACACAGTAAGGAATTAATGATAACAGTAAAAATGCATAATGGTAATTTAAGAGTCCTTGCTGAGAAATGCTAAAATATTCTTGAGAAGACTTGGAATGGAGAATAGTAAGTAGCTCTAGATTGTAAGAGTGTGTATCAGAGATATGGCTGACAATTTGGTAAATTAATTCCTTTGAATGCCAGCCACTTAAGCCATTAAGCTGACATGAATGGCGAAGATGGATGCAGCAATCCCCGAAACCGGAATGCAGATAGAGCATGTTTTATTTCTTAGGAAGAATTTTGAACATACACTGTTTTCATCGGTGGTCACAATTAAAGATTGGAGGAGAAATAGATGGAAAAAATAAATAACTGGCTATGTACATTATGTCACAGATAAGATAACATCGATTTAAACATTGCTTAAAACAGATATAATTAACAATTGGCAGAAGTTATGATATCACAAAAAATGAGGAAAATAAACTTAATCGAAGAATTACTCAACAGATCTGGAGGCATCTAACTAATATTTGATGAAATATATATGAAGTTGTCTAAAACATAGTATAGACAATAGTGCTGAATTGGAATAAGAATCTTTACATGAGGCATTAGATAGAGAAGGAGAAATTGGCCACATTAGATAGAGGAGAAAATGGTATCCATCAATTGGATATTATAAAAAGCAGCACGTTTTTTCAGAATGGAGGACACTTCCTATAAAGAAAATATAAGGAAAATAAAGTCAGAAAAAGTACTTGCCACTGAATGCAGTAATATAGAAGATTTCTGGAAAATTTAACTTAGGAAAATAAATACAATTTATCATTATGATCTGGTTGAAGGGAAATGACACTTTGAACCTTAATAGCCAGAGTACATCTGTGCCTATTGCAAAACAAACAGCTCTACTTCAGAACAATGTATGCCTCTGTGGTTAAGAAATCTGGTTGCTGATGTATGCCAGAGTCTGTGTCTTAGGAAAAAGAATAAACAAACAGAACACTTCAAAGGCCCATAAGCTCCATGCCAGATACCTATGAAATAGCAATATGAAATGTTATACTCTATAGGGAATCCACCTAAATTCAATCAAGTAAAACAGAGATAGCATGCGTATATCTACATCAATTAAAGAAATTAAATTTATAGCGAAAATCTTTCCTGTAAATAAAACTGCAGGCCCAGATGACTTCAACTGTGAATTCTACCAACTATTTAAGGAAAAAATAATACCAGTTCTGCAAAAATTCTTCCAGGAAATAGATGAGGTAGAACTATTTCCCAAATCTTTTAATGAAAGCAGTATTACCCTGATATTACCCTGATAGAGTAACACCTCATGAGCCAAAAGACCTCATCAGGAAAAATAAACAAAAGCTACAGTTAAATATTCCTTTGGATAGTAATGTGAATAAAAATATTGTTTATAATACCCAGAATCTGGAATAAACCAAATGTCTAACACTCGATGAATGGATGAAAAGATTGTGGTTCTCTATTCAATGGAGTATTACTCAACAATAAAAAAAAAACTACTGATGCATGCAACAACATGGGTTAATCTCACAAGCATCAGGATAAGTGAAATAATTTAGATACAAAAGACTACACTTGGGCTGATTAGAGTTCATACATTCTGGGAAAGGCAAAACTCTATAAAGTGAAATCAGATGTGAGGGAGCAGAACTGGGAGGAGGGACACGACTGCGAAGAAGCAGGAGCAGCCATTTCACTTGATGGAAACTGTGTAACTACAGTGATGTACAACCGTAGTGATGGTTGCATGGCTATATATATTTTTCAAAACTTTTTGAATTATAAAAATATAATAGATAAATTTTTGTATGTTTTTATACTACTATCTAAAATAACAATAATTTTTGAAGAATATTCTTTATGCAGTTTGCTTGATAAAGTCTTTAATTTTATATGTAATCTGACTTGGGGAAAGCTGAATCTGGACGTTCTGTCACACATAGCATCACAGATCAAGCTACTTACGACAGTTAGGTTAGCAGTTTCTCCATATTTCCAGACCCAATATATATCAGTCTGACATTCTAAAATCTGGTCAGAATAACTTCTCAGAACATAGTGGAGGGCTTTTTTATTTCATTCATAGAAAAAGATGTGGTTTTAGCTGAAGAAATAATGCTGAACATTAAATCCAAGGAATGAAAGAGGGGATTTTCCAGGAGACCATACCAAAGGTAAGGAAAAGCTGAGGCAAGTGGAAATGGGGAGAACTTAGTGAGTTTGAACATTGCAGTTACTATATACATTTGATGTATCATGAATGTAACATAATCTAACTCTTTTATAATTTTCCTGAAAGCAGGTTAGCTAATTTATGCTGGCAGGATGCCAAAGCAAAGTCTGTAGTAAACAGATACAATTCTCACTGTGCCTTGGTATTCTTCCACATTTTATCATTTCAAATTTTTTTAACATTTTAATCCTATGAGATAAAGTAACTATTGAAATTTGATTTTCCTATGTTGAAGAACAGTTTGGATTCATCAAAAAGAAAACAAGAGACTATGAACTCTGAACTAAAATTCATGTATTTTGATTTTTGTTCCAAATGCAGCAGATAAATTCCTTCTGCCTTCCCCACAATTAGTGTCATTACCTGCTGCTTTATCATAAGGCTATGTACACCCACCCGTAAATTATCATCCAAACTCTAAAACTGTAAAGTGGGTGACTGTAGTGAAGTGGAATTTATTGATTAAAATTCTCATTTTTTGCATCCTTCTGATGAATACAGGATGAATTCATCCTGCCGATGATATTCATCCTACCAACAAACACAGTCCTTTGCTCCACTGAGATGACAAATCCTGTGGGATAGCATGTTGATCTGGAAAGATCTAAGAATGGAGATGATTTGAATAAATATAGCATTGTAATTCTTGCAAATGTTTCTTTGCCAATACCGTGTATGAGGATTTAGAGTTAAAAAAATGAAATAAAAACTTGAGGTGTAGAGGGATAAGATTAATGACATTTAAGGATACAAACTTGTAACAAGTAGTAAATAAGTCATAGAGATCTAATGCACAGTCTAATGAATATAGGCAATCATATTGTACTATAATGATGTAATATGATAAATATTGCTTCAACGGCAATCATAACACAATATATAAATGCGTCAAAGTAACACACTGTACACCTTAAATTTAAAGCTGTAATATGTCAAATTTATCAAATAAAAAATGTAAATCAGGTAATGTCATTTTGCTCAAAAAAATGAAACCTATTAATTTTAATAAGGATAAAACTGAATGTACTGTTAATGTCACACTGACATAATGAAAAGCCCTCAATCTAAGATCTAAACACTGGAAAACCTAAAGGTCATATATGATATGTTTTAGTTGTGCATTTAAGGATATATGTATAAAAAATGTATATAATCTTAAAATAATCTAACAAATCATATGCTAAGTGAGAGAAGAATAATGCTGATAGTATTACCTGTGCATAAGAAAGGATTTAGTTGGTTAAAGACAGACGAAAAGAAGTAAGAGCATGGTACTATTGAGTAAGCAAAACAGTAAAAATTTGATAGTGCAAGCAAGATGCAACCCTTTGTTTTACTCCCATAATAATAATCAAGATACAGCTTGTTTTTAGGGTCAATTTTTTTTTTTTTTTTGCTGATGACTTTAAAGAGGCAATATTTAGTTACCACTGCCTGCAGCACAATGAAATGGCCCAGCTTTAAAAAAAACAGCAAAGAAAGAGTACCACAAGAGTCCTATGTAAAGATTAGCAGGCATTTGCTACGGCCTTGCGCAAGAAATTCTGGTTATACACAGGCCTGTTGACCTTACTTTGAATAAGAAAAGAAAACAGTTTTATCTGTCCTATATTTCTCTCTCTCTCTCCTCTACCCTGCTTCTTATGTCATCATAAGACGGCTGCAGCAGTGCCAGGCATCCTGCCCTCACAGTGCAATGTCTACAAATTGGAAGAGGCCATTTTTTAATCCTCTTTTTAAAATGTCAAATGTGGGGTTGGCCTAGTGGCACAGCAGCAAAGTTTGCACGTTCCACTTCTGTGGCCCAGGGTTCGCTGTTTCAGATCCCAGGTGTGGATCGAAGCACTGCTTGTTAGTCCATGCTGTGGCAGGTGTCCCACATATAAAGTAGAGGAAGATGGGCACAGATGTTAGCTCAACGCCAGTCTTCCTCAGCAAAAAGAGGAGTATTGGTGACAGATGTTAGCTCAGAGCTAATCTTTCTCAAAAAAAAAAAAAAATGTCAAATGTTATTCATGGAATATATTGGAAGGCTATCTTATCCTAGATTCTAAAAGCTATTGAATTGTCAGATGTTTTGCCTTCAGAATATGAGCTAAAATTTAGTATTCACACATTTCAAAGAGCTAAGATATCCACAAAACCAGAATAACAACAAAAATATTGGTTGTCATTGAAAGATTTGTTTTTAAATCATTGGTAGTGTTTTAGAACGTGAATCAATATGTTCTATATCATTTTCAGTATAAGTACGAGGAGAAATGGTTGTAAACTAATTTTCCCCAATGGAAACCTCAATAAACACAAGACTCATTAAGTGTCCCTGTAAAAATATTTCCTTGGTCAATAAAGCTTGAGAAATATAACTCACATTCGTTTATTTAGAACTCTTGGTAGTCCTACTATAAAGACCTTTTTGATGTTTTCAACCCACAGAAATAGTGTGTGTATGTGTATGCATGCATGATTAATCTTAACAAAATGTTTCAATTATGAAATAATTTTCTATTCTACTTAAGGATAAAAGTTCTACAAATCATTAGATTCAAATATGAAATTGTCTTAGGAAGATGATGATTCACTAAATATTGCATGTTTTCTACTCTCATTACATGTTTGTGGCCTGCTTTTGGGAGAGATTATAGAAGACAATAATTACTGGATTGAAGATATGAATGTATATTAATAAAAGGTCTATTAAAATAAGCTAGATTTGAGAATTAATACATAAGTTGTTAGTGGAATAGACTACGTAGCTAGGGACTTTTCTATTTTGCCAATATTTAAAAAAATAAATCTATAAAAGAATCCACTCACAACCACTTCTGAACACCATATATTAATGTGTTTCATTTTTTAAAGAAAAATAGGAAAATTAAAATTCAGATTTTTCTTTCCTTAAATCAAATGAAGTACTTTATATTTTCTCTCAAATATAAATAATAAAAGGAAACCAAATGGAAACTCTAGGAGTGAGAAACAGAATTTCTGAAATTAAAAATGTCCTGGGTAGACTTAGCCAAATGGACATGCGAGAAGAAAGAGTAAGTGAACTTGATGGTAGAACAATAGAAATTCCCCAGGGTGAAGAACAAAAGAAACAACATTGCAAAGAATAATAACTGGACTAGACAGTAACTGGAGACTCATGGACATGTAAGAGGGCATCGCATGGTCAAAAGCATATGGGACCGAAGTGACAGGAAGAGAGGATAGGACAGAAAAGAAATACTTGAAGATATTGTGGCCTAAAATTTCCCAGCTTCTTAGGGGAGGAATTTTTAGATGAATGTTAGAAACAAAACTCATGCAAATAAGCTGAAGAAGGACACAACCAGGCACCCCATAGTCAAGATGTTTAAAGTCACAAATAAAGAGCAAATAGTGATAGCAGCAAAAGGAAATCAACATATAACACACGGTGAAACAACAATCAATTAATGAATGAATCAAAAATGATAGAGGCTAGATGAGAGTGGACATCTTTAAATCCATGAGAGAAAAAAAAATCAAACAAAATTCTAATTTCAATGATAATATACTTCATGACTGAAGGCAAAATAAAGACTTTTTTTGTTAAAAAGAAAATGAAGAGGGGCTGGCCCCGTGGCCGAGTGGTTAAGTTTGCGCGCTCCGCTGCAGGCGGCCCAGTGTTTCGTTGGTTCGAATCCTGGGCGCGGACGTGGCACTGCTCATCGAGCCACGCTGGGGCAGCGTCCCATATGCCATAAACTGGAAGAACCCACAACGAAGAATACACAACTATGTACCGGGGGGCTTTGGGGAGAAAAAGGAAAAAATAAGATCTTTAAAAAAAAAAAAAAAAAAAAGAAAATGAAGAGAATTTGTTGCCAGGAGAACTGAACTAAAGAAAGCCAGGGGAAACTTTCCAGCTGAAAGAGAAATGGTACCAGATGGCCTTTGGAATCCCTAGAAAAGAACAAACAGCATAAAAAATGGTAAATATATGGGTAAATGCAAAAATCCTTCTTTTTTTGACAGTTTCTTCTTATTCTTTTATAAAAAATATAATTGATTAAAACTAAAATTCTTTACATTGTCTTGCATGCTTTATCATGCAAGCTTATCTGTTACATGTAATGATTATAATATAAAGACAAGTTATAGTTTTGCCAATTTTTAAGATTGTAATCTAAACTGAATCAGAGCATGGAACAAATGGAAATAAATTTATGGAGTTTGCACTAAAAATGCTCAAAAATGAAATTATATTTAAAGTGTGTCTCATACAGACCACATATAATTGGGTTTTGTTTTATTTATCCTTTCTGAAAATTTCTGCCTTTTAATTGCAATGTTTAGTCCATTTCCCTTAATGTAATTGTTCATATAGTTGAGTTTGTTGCCTGTTATTCTAGTCTTCTTTTCTAGTTTTCTCCCCTTTTTTTCCTTTGTTGTTTCTCTGCCTTCCTTTTCCAGTCTGTTCTTTGGGCTATTTTGATATTTTCTTAAGTAGAACTTTAATTTGCATGTTGTATTTTTCTCGTGGTTACACTGAGGTTTATAACTTATATCCTCAGGAGGTCTTACATCCAGAGATATTCCATCTACCAAAATATAATAAAATAAATCAAATTATTTAATTTTGTTTCACACACACAATCATACACACAATGTCAGGGAAGTGTATATCCCGTAAAAATATTCAGTAAAATTATCTTTGTTTTTCCCTATCAACATTCTATATCCACTGCATTTCTTCTGTATTTTTCCTTTTATACACCAAAAAGAAAAAATTGCCTTCAAAAACCTTTTCTTTCCCCTCACTTTTTACATGTCATATATTTACTTCCCCTCCTCCACTTTTCCTGATTCTACCTCATAAAACCCCCAAACAATTCTGCACTGAAAGAATCCTCCTCTATAGAGTGGGTTACAGTGAGGGAACAAAGAATCAGAAGGTATAAAGCCTGTTCTCCTTAGGGGACAAGGTAGGGGAAAACAGCTAAAATCAATCATATAGTAGTTTTTTGCATTCAATTCTAATAAACACTTTTACAAAAATGATATAGAATTATTTCAGATGTAGCTAGTTTTAGCCCTTACCACCTATTCTTTTTATTGGTGTTTCCCATCACTTTGCCATTTTTAAGCTCTTCATTTTATTTTAGTTAGTGCAGTAGAACGATGTGATGCTAATGGCGCTGGGTTTAGACTGAAAGTGCCTGAATTCAAACAGGACCTTTCCCCTTTATCTGGTGTGTAACCTTAAGAAAGCTACTTAACGACTCTGTCTTTGTTTCCTAATCTGTAAAATGAGGCTAAGAATAGTATCTTACTCTATAGCTATTGCATGCATTAAATTAATGGGTGTAAAATTCTAGAAGGGTGAGTAAGACCTACTGTTCAATAAATGGTAGGTATTTTATTTAGTTGAAATCCATCTTCTAAGGATTTTTTGGTCAAAAGTGCTCCAGGGGACGTCTGTTTTATGAGACTTCTCCTAAGTAAGAATATTTTTTAGTTATTCTTACAATCAAAGAAGCAAAAGAAAATTAGAGAACCACAAAATTTGCCCTCAAAATCATAAAATGCTCCCTTAAAATTCTATTTTTACTAGCATTTGGTATTGCAGCATAGTCTCAGATTAACCTGAATTTTGTATACCTGAGGGTTTTTTTTATGGTTAGAATCCAGTCATATTTCTAGGGTGTGTCTATTTTATTACCCTCTTAATTGTTATAGTTTCTTGGATTACAATGATCTGATACAAAGTAATCTGCATACTATTTTTATTTTACATATGAGAGTAAATCTTTATGAGAACGATTCAATCCAAGTTTATTCTGAATTTATAAGTTTTTGCTGGTTCTGTTTTTTTTAGTTCTCCCTCTAAATACAAATTTTCTGTATGTTGGCTCCTGTTTCTTGTTCTTATCTATCATTTACTTTCTCATCATGTTTATCCCTTAGCACTTCTCTTCTGTATTCTTGGGATGCTATTTACATTTGCCCTCCATATCATTAATTTGATTTTTCAACAGAATCGGTTCTCTGCTACCCAAAAACTAATTTTCTCAGTTCTAGTGTTTCCACTGATTTCTTTATTTCTATTGAGGAAACATTGGTTTAAAACATTATGTAAGTTTCAGGTGTATATCATTACATTTCGCCTTCTGCGCGGACTACATTGTGTTCACCACTAAAAGTCTGGTTGCCATCCATCATTGTACACATGTGCCCTTTTACCCCTTTCGCTCTCCCCCCAGTCCCTTTCTCCTCTGGTAACCACCAATCTGTTCACTATCTTTGTGTTTAGTGGTGGTAGTGTTGTTTTATCTTCCACATATGAGTGAGATAATACAGTATTTGGCTTTCTCCATCTGACTTATTTCACTTTGCATAATATCCTCTAGGTCTGTCCATGTTGTTGCAAATGGCAAGATTTCATCTTTTTTATGGCTGAGTAGTATTCCATTGTATATATATCACATCTTCTTTATCCATTCATCAATCAGTGGGCACTTAGGTTGTTTCCAAGTCTTGGCTATTTGAATAATGCTGTAATGAACATAGGGGTTCATACATCTCTTCAAATTAGAGTTTTCATGTTCTTTGGATAAATACCCAGTAGTGGAATAAGTGGGTCATATGACAGTTCTACTTTTATTTTTTTGAGGAGTCTCCATACTATTTTGCATAGTGGCTGAAGTAATTTACATTCCCATCAGCAGTGTACAAGAGTTTCCTTTCCTCCATGTCCTCCCCAACACTTGTTATTTCTTGTATTTTTAATAATAGCCAGTCTGGCAGTCATGAGGTGATATTTCATTGTGGTTTTGATTTGCATTTCCCTAATAATGAGCGATGTTGAACATCTTTTCATGTGCCTATTGGCCACCTATATATGTTCTTTGGAGAAATATCTGTTCAGATCCTCTGCCCATTTCGTAATCGAGTTGTTTTGTTGTTGCTGTTGAATTGTATGAGTTCTTTGTATATTTTGGATAGTAATCCCTTACTGGAAATATGATTTGCAAATATCTTCTTCCAGTTGATAGGTTGTCTTTTTGTTTTGCTGGTGGTTTCCTTTGCCATGTGGAAGCCTTTCAGTTTCACGTAGCCCCATTTGTTTATTTTTTCTCTTGTTTCCCTTGCCTGAAGAGACGTATTCAAAAAAATACTGCTAAGACCGATGTCAAAGAGTACTGCCTGTGTTGTCTTCTAGGAGATTTATGGTCTCAGGTCTTACACTCAAGTCTTTAATCCATTTTGAGATAATTGTTGTGTGTGATGTGATAGTGGTCTTCTTTCATTCTTTTCCATGTAGCTGTCCAACAGCATGAACTATGTCTCAATTTACTTGCAAACCATCCTCATCTCACTTTCTCAGTTTTTCTTTTTAAAGAGGGAAAATTCTTTTATATTGATTTAAGTATGATATGCTCCTCAAAATTTCATACTGCATTCAAATGATTCTGTTTTAGAAATGTCTGCTTATTCTGGATCTTCTAGACTCACTTACCCTTCCCTTTTATGTATTACATTTTTCTAATTAGTTTTCTTCTAACCTCATTACTAAATCTGTAAAATGGTGAGATATGTCCAATGATTATACCACAGTTCATTTCAAATTCTAAAGCATGTAATACAAGACAACAAAATAAGGTCAAGATTACAAAAATTGACAAATGTGTGCAGGACAGAAGGTGCATGGGGAAAGGAAAACTGTACTAAACTCTATATTAGAAAATTCACATGTTACGCCACTTGGACATTTAAATCCATGTAGGAGGAGCAACTCACCTCAATATCGTCTGGCATTTTACTTAAATGAAATGCTCACCTCGACAGGAGATTTGAAGATCTCCCAGTCTAATGTGTATTATATAGCAGTTTTCAACCACAGTTCCATTCATTTGTATTTTGTTTTTGTTCTCACTTCATGAGTCTTCATTATTCTGCATACACAGAACATTTAGAAAATATTGATACATAGCTTCTACTGCTGCTTGAGTTACTCTTCTATAATCCTTACATCGTCACCTACAGTTCCTTCCCCTCAAAATATCCTATACTCTACACACATTGCAGTTTATTGCTCTAAATTTCCCTAAGACACAGTATTTTAATCAGTTTTGCATTAACTGATTAAGCGAAGTTATTTTCTTTTATTACAAAAACATTTTGATTATTAAATTCTATGGTAGCATTCAAGGTGTTGGAGAAAGCAGTTCTCTGCCTCACAGAGAACTGATGATGAGAGAGGCCAGGTTTTCTATACAGAAGATGGACTGGATATTAGAGTTAGTGGACAGATGGTAGGAGAGGCATGAAGTACCTTCTTACCTATTTAATATGCTCTCTCTTTCACAGAGTAAAGCCTGGGTATGCCAGAAGCAAATGCCTAGGTTGGTTTTATCTCAATCCCATTCCATCTGCTTTTTAATTAGTGTCATTCCCTCTCAGGTTTTGGCATTAATTGCTTATGAGTTTTACTTTCCAATGCTATTGAGAGTCCGTCTTTTTCTGTATCTGCAGAGATTTTTTAGTGACAAGTCAGTAGTGGATGAGTTAGCTTCCATTTTAAACTTGAGCAGGATGCCTTCTAGATTTTAAAGGTTGGATAATTACTTATTCAATGAAGTAGTACAAATTATTGATTAAAAATCCATAACATGTCAAGGTGATTTCATTCATTCATTCTTCTAACTAATAGTTTAAATGCCTACCATATGCCAGGCATGCTGTCAGTTTTGTGGTGGACCAAGAATATTTTTAGCCTCATAGGGTTCGATAGTTATTGAGAAGGCAGACAACATATAATCACACAAAACAAAAATTTAACTCCGATAAGAACGACAAAAGACGGTGGTGGATGGTAGCATATTATGAATGCATATGGTCTAGTTTGGGATCTCAGGGTAGTGACAATGAACTGCATCTAAAGGATAAATAGGAGAAAATTATCACAGGGAAGAGAGAAAATCACAAGTATTGGTGGGCAAAGGTCTTGGGGGTGGAATGGAGCATGGTGTACTAAAAACTGGTAGACGGAAAGTGAGATGGATTAATACTTGGCAAAGAGGAATATCTGTTAGAAATGCTTGGGAAATCTTATTGTCTATGTTAAATGCTTTATTCTTTATCCTAAGAGAAACTAGATGTCATGATACGGCATAAGCAGAGATAATAAAATTCAGTTTTTGATATGATTATACATTGTCTAGATCTGTGCTTTCCAATATCATAGCCACTGTGCTGGTCAAGAAAGTTGCATCTGTCATTTTCAACTATTCAATAGCCATCTGTGGATATTCACTACCATATTGTACAACACAGATGTAGGACATTTTCACCATCACAGAAAGTTCTACTGGGCAGTGCTGATCTAGAGAATGCAGTGTGAATGATATGGGAACCAGAATGAGTACAGTGAACACAGCAGAAAGGAGTTTGTTGTACAGGTAAGAAATAATAGGAGTCGGTGCGCATATCAGTTTACTAGTGTTGCTATACCAAAGTACCATTAACTGGGTGGCTTAGATAACAGCAAAAATTTAGCCTTTCACAGTTTGGAAGGCTAGACGTCTGAAATCAAGGTGTTGGCAGGACCACGCTCTCTCTGAACGCTCTAGGTGAGGATCCGTTCCATGACTTTCTCCTAGCTTCCAGCATTGCTGGCAATCATTGGCATTCCTTGGCTTATAGATCCACCACTCCAGTCTTTGCCTTCATCATCACATAGCCTCCAACTGGGTGTCTGTGCCTATTTTTAAATTCACAACTTACCAATGCAATATCTGATATGAAGATATATAGGACACTCTCTGGCATGTCAAAAATATTAGAAAACATACATTGAGAATGTGTAGGTACTATAGAGACTTTCCAAGTTAGACTTGATGTCCCTCTGTCTCTTACCTTAACAAATCTACATCTTCTACCCAACTAGAAAGAGGATGCTGTTTGCTAAGACCATTTTAAATGGTAAAAATATTAAACTTTTGAGGGCCAGCCCTGTGGCCGAGTGGCTAAGTTCGTGCACTCTGCTCCCAGCAGCTCAGGGCCCGGATTCTGGGCACGAACATGGCACGCTCATTAGGACATGCTGAGGCGGTGTCCCACATGCCACAACTAGAAGGACCCACAACTAAAATATACAACTATGTACGGGGGGCTCGGGGGAGAAAAAAAAAGAAAATATTGGCAACAGTTGTTAGCTCAGGTGCCAATCTTTAAAAAAAAAAAAAAGAAAAAAAGAAATATTAAACTTTTGTTTACAAGATGCCACATATCTTCCACTCTTTTTTCTTCTTTTGGTGTCAAATGGCTAAACTGGACAACATATGTCTCATCTAGACATAACCTTTCACATGAAATCCCTCATCAAATTTTGAAAATTTAATGTGGAGACCCAATATGCACTGGGATTAAGAACTGGAAAACTACTCATAACATATGACCTCTAATATATAGTGCAATGAGGTAGATATGGTCCAGGAGACATTTGGCCTACTCTACCTTCCATTCAGAAACCTGCCCAAGACATATCTATGTATCCGGATAATCCAAAACAAGCAAACAAAATAAAAGAAATAAACCTCTACAATATTTTCAATATTCCCAGATAATCTAAAGGGATCTGAAGCAGGGTAATGTTCTATTTCTTATGAAGACTTTCATGGCAATCAGTCTCTACCACTCATTTGTTCAACTATTAGTTAACAAATATTTATTAAGTAACTATCACGTGCTGTACATTGGTTTATACAGTGCGTTTTTCATGGGCCTGATGGTCACAGGGACTTTCTTTTTTTAACTCAATAAATTTCATGGAAGAGTCTTGCATCCTATTGCAATCCTCAATTTACTTTTTACTTCTAGCTAACGTGTATTGTACGTTTCTGTAATTTTAGTTTTTTTTCTTGTCCATTACATTTATATGATATCTAATTCTCACAAAAAAACCTATTTGATAAAGAATATTATAATCTTACTTAGAAATGGGTGAACATATGTTCAGAAAGGTAATTGACTTTCTAAATGCTGATAAATAAAGCAGAGGTTAGAGACACTACAGATTCATTCCATGGTCTTCATTCCTAAGCATAGGTGTTGTTTGTGATCTACTCTAATTTTGACTTCATCTTGGATATGTCTCAACTTTTGTGACTGTAATTCCATCTATGTTAGTGTCTGATCCCTGTCATATCATTGAGAATCAATCTGTGTGTTTGCTTGCTTGTCTTCATATTTTGGATGGACTCCTCCCTTACTCCTCAGGCATCTTCTTGTCTTTGATGCTCATTTCCATGGCCACATTCTGCCACTGTCCTATGCAATTCTAATGAAAGCAGTTGAAGGCATGATGGACACTCAGCTCTTACAGATAATTTGTGACATTTGCTGTGATGAAAAAGAAAATTTCCCACCCTAAAGCATACACAATTTATTAAGGAAGACAATTGTTAAAGCAAAGATAGTGAAACAAATATGGTAGGATTAAAGAAAACACATATATTGAAGAAATGTTTAGAAGTTACATCACCATACTTTCTCATTACTATCAGTTCTACTCTTTGTATCATAATAATTTAGAAATTAATATATGCTACTTAGTTATTTTCCTTTGTTTCATTGTTGTTACTCTGGTCTCCTTAACCAAGCAACAAATAATATGAGACCCTTAACTGTATACCATATAGCTCTAAATAACTATGAAACATGCAATAAATATTTCTTGATTATCACAATTAAATAATAATGAAATTATATGGTTTATTCTTTGGAACCAATTTTTCACAATAGAAGAATGTCATTATTAAATATTCAGAAACCAAATGAGTATTTTAAATGAGATCCATTTCTTGAGATTTGAATTTCACATAGAAATGAAAGCATTATTTTTTGTCATGTTTTGAAAACTTACAACTATCAAAGGTTATAAAATAAATTATATAAGATGCACATGTTTAGAAAACAAAAACTTTGGAAGCCGTCAGTAAGGAAATTAAAATGCCTGCTTTATAAAAATATTTAGAATATTAGAATAATACTTTTAAGTTATGACAATGTGAAACTTACATCTTTCGTGAAAGTCTAAGCGAAAGAGCAGCTGTTCTAGTCAGAGTCATCAAAATGCCATGAAATCCATAAAAGAGGGGACTTGTCAACAGTGCGTGGCCTGGTCTGTGTGAACACAGCTGCAGTTGGGATTTGCAAGCTGACCCCCATCTGGATAGGACTAGGATGCTTTCCGAAAGAGTCTCGACAGAGCCCAAATGACCAACAGAGTACATCAAAACGAAAGGACAGATGGCAAAGCAAGTGAACAAGACGATAATTTACAATTACGAAAAAAATCTTACTCCCCTGATTTCCTAAAAATATCCTAGTATCTGAATCTGATGCCCCTTACTAAATAACTTGCTTGGAGTTTTGAAGAAAGGGGAGCTAAGTGTGAATTAAAAGGTTGGAAAGTTGCTTTTTTAAAGTATTACTTAAAGAGACTATGATAATTTTCTTGACTTTAGAATCTGATTTTTGGAGCACACAGAGTCATTAGGAAACTCCTCCTGGAAGACCATTGTTTAGTCTCTGCTTGCAACTAAAATTTGATTTTAAATAATTGCAGACTAGATACATATCCTAATATTTTCAGTGATAGTTTCCAATATAACATGTGCAAAATTAAATCTCCGAATTTCACATCTAAACAAAGCCAATCTCATTTTATAAATATTCTATGTATCACAGAATTTGAATTATAAAGTTCACATTATATATTGGATACAGAACGTACTGTATATATTGATAAAACTTAGGAAAAGTATTTTAAACTACTAAAGATGATGCATGTTATAACAATATATGTATCTTAATTTTCTCCACAAATTATAAGTCATGAAAAAGTTATTTTTCAGGGTTTTTTATGATTGTAAAGTATATGCTTATTTTTGTTAGAATCAACTAGAACCTACCTAGAAAATTGCTAGAGTTTTTATATATTATTAGCGTCATCCAACATATTGGAATCGTTCAATTCAAAATACTACATTTGAATCCCATTTTATACATTGACTTTTCTGTATAATTTACACTTTGAAAATTTCAGAAGTAGTAAAAGGAATGTTTGTCCTATATATAAAACTTTCTTTCATATTTTTACACATTGTAAACCTTTTATTTATGATATGATTTTATAGCATTCACTGAATTTATGCACTTTAATACATCACTTATATGACATTTTGAATCATCTGCATTGAAACAATTTTTGCATTTATGTGAATTTAGAATAAGCTATAACTCTACTGATTTATTATTTTTATTATTATTTTTTGGAATAGCACTAGAACTTATGAGGCTATGTACCTGTTTCAACAATATTACTATTTCTCAAACACTGACTGCTTTTAGTGCCTGCACCATGTTTTCTGACCTTCCTCAATCGCTGCAAACATTTATCTTTTGAGGGAGTGACGGGCTTTGGAGAAAATCTATTAACTCATTCACAAATTAAAACCAGCAAGTAAAGTTTTGGTACAGCCTGGAATTTGAGACCTTTCAGCTGTTCCTTGACCAGGTTATTTCGATTACTCACTTCATGTTGCTGAGTTTCCGTTTCATTACTAATGCAGAAGGAACAATCCATGTTGTTTGGAAAATTCGGAATAGTGGATTTATGTAATCTACAAAGTACTTTGGAAATTGCTGTTATCTTAGTTTATACCATGATATGATTGCAAATTAATGAGGTATATATTTAAATAGCATAAAATAAACGTGAAACTTAAAACAATGGAAAAGGAAAATTCCAAAACATATTGATCAAATAAGGACCTGTAGCCTAAAGTGCTGTCATAACGATGAACCATGGCAGAAAATACTTTGATGTAAAAATATAATCACTAACCTTTAGGGAAGTAGCCAATTGTACCTTCCTTTCCAGAAGTGTTCCAATAAATTAAACATATTTAAGTAGTCTCAAGTTTATGTAAATTTCACTCCAATGAGAAAAAGGATAATCGTCAGAGGCAATTTAAAGGTTTAATGTAAGATGGAATTAGATCAATGAAAGAGAGGCAGAGACAGAGACCATCTAAAGAAAGTTGAAGGGATACAAAGTACGGCAATGAGGTCTGTGCTCATGATTAAATCGGCATTTTGGCATCTGGCTGATAATGCAAAATAAAATATACATTCAGATCCCGGGTGCAGACCCAGACACTGCTCATCAAGCAATGCTGTGGTGGCATCCCATATACAAAATAGAGGAAGACTGGCAACAGACCTTAACTCAGGGCCAATCATCCTCACTAGAAAAATATATACATATATGTTTTAAAATACAAAACAGGAAAACACAACAATAAATTTTTCTAATAATTGGGTGAATTGTCAATGAGTACTTAATTCTTCAAACTAAGAATACAGAAAAAATGAATTACTAGATAGATATATATTAGGATATTCAAATGCATGTAATTAGCTTCCAAACTGAACAGTTTATAAAAGTGCTATTAGAAAATGCATTAATATAAGTATAAAACATGCTACATAATCACTTTTGTCATCCTAGTCTACAAACTTCCCAATATATTGGTTATCATGATTGTCATTTTACATTGAGGGAATAAAGTCAAAGACACATTAGACAACTTCCCTAGTTTCAAATAGATATTAGTAGCAGAGCAAACATTTGAATAGTACTCTTTCTGAGTTGAAATTACTTGTTCTTTTTATTACACAATGTTGCCTACAATGTATGTTTTATGTAATTTCAGCTTTGGAGCGCCTTGCAGAAGAAATAGAAAATGTTAAATTTCTGGCAATTGTGAGATAACATATTTTACTGTTTCATTTATCAATAGGAAGTTACTCTAGCCAGAAGTTGTGATAAACATTCAAGTTTTCTTCAGTGTTGAATATATAGAGAGTAACTAATTTTTTGATATAACATATTTTACAAAAAGAACAAATTTAGTGAATGTAAATATTATAGAGTTGGCACTTGGCAATGGGTACAAAGAGAAACATTATTTTATCTATAAAAACTTCAAAAGAAATAAGCTTCTGAAAGGGACCACATTTTTCTTTGAGTTACTGAACTTGGCTTCTAATATGACGAACCATGGCAGAAAATACTTTGATGTAAAAATATAATCACTAACCTTTAGGGAAGTAGCCAATTGTACCTTCCTTTCCAGAAGTGTTCCAATAAATTAAACATATTTAAGTAGTCTCAAGTTTATGTAAATTTCACTCCAATGAGAAAAAGGATAATGGATTCTGCTTAAATTTAGAAGGTCGAAAGAACACGGTTATGCTCACTAAATAAACTGTTGGTGAAAAAAGAATTGAAAAATCATTTACATTGATTCGAGTTTTTAGTGATAAGTTTCTATATTTTCATCCCGCAACTCTTATTTATTGAAGGTCTGTGTTTCATCAGGCGCTATGCTGCTTGTCGGGAATACAAAAGTGTTTGGGGCACAACATTTTTTCCTTTAGAAACTGAAAGTGAGCAGAGAGGTGGAGGAATGGTATTTAAAACTGAATGTCCTGCAGGTGCAAGGATAATATGATCTGGAAGGGAAATTTAAAATGATGTATGCAAATCTTAAAACCTATATTTTCACTTAAACCTTGTCCTATGATCCTCACCCGCTCAGCTCCAGCTACACTAACCTACTTACTATTTCTCAAGCAGTCTAGACGTGCTCCTGTCCTGGGTTTTCTGTTCCTTGAAATATTCTTTCTTCCAATAATTCCAACACGTCTACAATGATTTTGCTCAAACCACATTCCCAATGAAATCTACCTTCTCTATAGTGTTTAAATTTTCCACCCACATGGTAAGTTCCTCCTCCTTTGTCCAATTCCTTGACCCACTGTCTTCCATGGGGTTTATTTTAATAACATTATATTTATTTTTGTTTACTTCCTTTGCCTTACTCAGTAGAATATAAACTACAGAAATGAACTTTGTATATTATTTTCACTTTTTTTAACAAGTTGTTAGAACAGTAATGACCTAACAAATGAAGTCATAAAATTTTGCACTCTCTTTGTCAACCTTTGTATGGAAGACACAGACTTCTTCTTAAATATAGCCTTAATGACAGGGGTTCTGCATAACCTTCCTCGAATCAAACTCACCAATATTGTGTCATTTAAAATTTGGGGTAATTTCACCACAAAGAAGTGAAAATGAAAAAATCTTCTGCAAAAATATATCTTTGTGGAAAATGCATCTCAATATGGTACCTGAAAAATCTGGAATTGTGGGTATATTATATTATTATTCTAGACGTTTCTTTGGGAAATAGGCCTTAACCTTAGGATGTATTACTCCCAAAACACGTTTACATATCAACCACAGGAGAAAATAGCTCATATAAAGTCAAAGAATCCCAAATAAAATGAAAGCAAAACGATAAATCAATTGAATATTTTCTATTTTTCCAGGCTTTAAGAACAGTCTGCAATCATCATAATCACATCCAACGTGACATATTTTTCATATTTATCGTTTTTCCAGAGCATTCAGGTCATATTTTTACAGGAAAAAAAATTCTCTTTACATTCATAATGTATTCATAATGTAATACTATTTTATTTATGTATTGTATTTTAGCTTATTTGATCAATGTTTTTGTCCATTCTTCAATGAACATCTGCTTTTACAATGTTATAATAAATAAACTCATGTCCTTTTACATACGTGGGGACCTGGATATGGCCACCCCAAGATATGTCTCTTTGGCATGCTGGTTATTTGAGGCTAGTTTCTTTGTAGACAGGAAAGCAACTAAAACGTAGAACTAAATCTCTATCTGTAAAGGTGCCTCCCTCTCTGCACCAGGAAGAAGAAAGGAGATGACCTTCTCTCTAGAAACTCTTAATCAATATGAAAGGCAAGGACTTAAATCTGCATCTTATTGTGCTTGTCTGGTAACCTCCTGTAACTGACTTCCCTCCCCCTCCCAATGTTGGCATCTCCTTAAAGATTAAGCATCTTTCCTTAGGCTAGGAACTGATTGCAGCACTCATCTGTGACCCCCCAGGCCGAGGCAACACACCTGCTACCCTGCGGCGTTCACTGAGACAGCAGATCTATCTGCCATTTCCATCAAGAGCTGTGCTGACAGAGCAGCCTCATGACTATTGTAAAAGGGACGTTTCAATCATATGTGAAACACCCTGTTTGGGGGTATATAACCACACTGTGTACCCCACTTCTTCGGTGCCCTTTCTTCCTTCGGGAAGAAAGGCCCTGGGCCATGGTTCCCCATAAATCTTTGTTTAATTTTCTCTTGCTATTCTGTCTCATGTGAATTTAATTCGTTCTCCGGCCAGATGAACCCACATTTGGGAAGAGGAAATGTCCTCCTTCCCTACACATACTTGAATGAGAATGTCTATTATATAAACAATCAGAAAAAAATAAGTGTCATTAAATTAGATTTAACTAAACATCCATTCCAAGGTTAGAAGTATGTGGCTATAGTCTTGGACAGAACACCTTTAGATCTTCTCTATAATAGTAGACATATATTTATTTTTTGGAATAATTCATGTCACCAAAATTTGTCTCTGAAATAAGTCAAACTAGAGGAGAACTGTGTATCAAGATTGAAACTTTCAGGGTGGCTTTTTAAAAACCATATTGTTCTTTGATATTCTATAGCATTTGTACCATAAGGTGATTTTTAAAAAATAAGTCAGTGATATTATTTGGATTTTATTCTTTGGATGCTTTCCAAATAAGAGATCATTATATTCTTTATCTTGTCTTCTTTATGTGCAATGACAAAAATGTTCTCCTTAGTTTCAATACTAGGATCTTTTTCTCTTGAGTAAATAACTTTGTTTTGGAATTGCAGTAGGCTGAAAAATGGCCCCCAAAGATATCTAGATTGTAATTCCTAGAACCTGTACATATTATCTGATGAGGCAGAGGGAATTTTGAAGATATAATTAAGTTAAGAATCTTGAGATGAAGAGATTATCCTGCATTATCCCAGTGAGCCCTAAGTGCAATCTTATGTGTCTTTATTAGAGAGAGACACAGGGAAACTTGACCACAGAAGAGGAGAAATCGAGACGAGCACAGAAGCAAAGGAACAGAGAGATTGGAAGATGCTACACTGCTGGCTGTGAAGATGAAGAAAGTGGCCATGAGTATTGATTGCAGCTCTAGACGCAAGAGATGACAAACAAATGGATTCTTTAGAGCCTCCGAAAGGAGTGCAGCCTTGCTGACAGTTTTGTTTCGGACTACTGAAATCCATTTCGGACTTCTGACCTCCATAGCTATAAGACAGTAGATTTGTGTTATTTTACACTATTAAGTTTGTGGTAATTTGTTACAGCAGCAATAGGAAACTAATGAATGTGGTGAATCATGTAAGTATCCATGCTAGCTTTTTTGCCTTTGTCTTTAAAACGTTAGGACCAAATTGTTATCACAATTTTAATCAGCACAGTTGGTTGGTCTTAATGGCCTGCATTTTACCCACGGACATTATTCTGTCTCATCTCATTTTCCTTTCATCATTTATCACTTCTCCTGATTTTCAATTTTATCGATAGTATTTTGTTGTATTGTATGTATTATGTAAGGTCAGCCAAAGACATCCAACAATTTCATTTGCTTTCTTTGATTTCACTCTTATCATTTTCATCTTAAGTATCTGGAACATTGTAATGGGTTTCCTAAAATATGATGGTTCTTAGTGACCTTTGAAGTATCACACCAAGGGGATTTTTATCTCCCTGTGGCCCAAGGCACTGCCTGGTAGTAAGTTAAGGACTTAAGAAGATGCTCTAAATCTTACATACTCTAGAGTGCCATTAATGACACTGAAGCAGTAGCGTACTAAATATACTGTTGTATATTCAGCACAACACAAGCTTCTCAGCAGGTTTCATGATCTCTATATTTTACTCTTCTTGCAACATAGTATTGTAGAGAAAGAATATCAAAGCAAATATCCATCAATCATGTACTTCGTGTATATTAGTGTATTGTTAAAAGAAAAAGTATTTTACGTTTCTAAAGCATGCCTTCAGAGCTGGTGCTTATGTAAAGGAGATCAGACATCCCTCATAAATTTTAAGGATTTTAACACACCTCTGCTCTAAATGTCATAAATATGTATAAGATTCCCATCTCTATTTTTAGCTTAATTTTAATGATATGAACTTAAAAACTAAATAAAACTGTTTTCATGCACATATGGGCATTCCTCCATATTTACTTCTGCCACTCTTATTGTTTCGATTTTCATTGTTAGGTCTTTGATACACCTGGAGGCCACCCTTTTATATAGGATAGAGATCCAGTGACGACAATTTTCCTAAATAGCTGTTATATTAGTGAAATTTGAAGGAAAATTGAAAGAAGCCAACATTAAATTTATCTTGAAATTGTTTATTATTATTTAACAACCATGTTTTCGTCTGGATGGCCTATCAACCTTTCCATTATCATCTTCCCTGTATGGCTCTAGTTATTTGATTTCTTATTCTTGGTCTTTCTTTCAAAGATTAACAGCAATCAATTTTTCAAACTACTTTCTTGAGCCACAACAAAAGCATGCTAATTCAATGCCAATGCAAAACTATCACTTAGGGTAAATAACCACTTTCTTTTTTAAAAAATAAAGTTTTGTTTATATTCATTATTTTAAGTAAAAACTGAAAATGATGTGAATAATTCTACTAGGAAAAGTGCTATTAATTTTTTTGGATGTTTTAGTCCCCTATTATCCATTTGATAAATTGTCTTTTAAGAACACTAATTGGCAATATGCTTTTTGTAGATCAGTAATTTACTTTTTTCTCACAGTGAGACATGACAATAGAGAAATTAGGTAACTGAAATGAAGAATAATTCAGGTTAAAATTGAAGAGTAACTTCATGATGGGTTGGAAAATTAAACAAAACTTTTGGAAAAAAGGGAAATTTGGAAACTCCTTTTATGTAACAGAAATTGGAAGTTTACACTCCATAGACAAAACTGAAAGTGTATACGTCCCAAGGTCTAGAGATTTCTGGCTATTTTATTTTACTGGAATGGGTATATAGTATATGCACAATAAATAAGTTGACTAATTAATTCAATAGTTTTATGAGTGGATGACTGAGTGGAAATACTATTCCTTTAGTCTGTAATTTCATTGATTTCTATGTAATTTCTATGCCTCTATAGAATATCTGTATAAAGGGATGAGGGTTTGGGGCAGTCAGCAGGATGGCTGAAAACCCAATGCGACGTAAGTCTAAAGGTTTTAGTGAAGGTAAAGGGGGTTGACTCTTTGATCAGCAAAGAAAAGTTATTAACATAAAAAGAAACATATTGACAGCTGGAAAGAGAAAGTAAGAAGAGGAATTGTATAAGGAAATCAGTTGCTCTCATTTAAAAAATTTTATAATGTACACCAATTGTAGCAAAACTAGGTTTTGTTAAAAATAACAAAATATTTTCTCGTATCACTTACTACCTTGATAAAACTCAGATGTTTTGTCTGAAGAAAAATTATAATCTTAAGAACCCGAGCTGTGCTTTATTTCTCTAGATAAAGAGACGAATAGAACTCTATGTGCATGTGCAACATATAAGCACAGACATTATGCAAGCCTAGATATATGAATTGTTTAACATTATCTAATAAGCATTTCAGAGCACATACTATTTCCCTGGGAGGATCTTTCAAAGATTAAATACAATTTCTTTCCTCAGAAGGATGACAATCTAATCATTAGTCAGTACCAAGATGGAATTACAAGATCTATTTTAAATAGGACTTATTTCCTGGAACACAGTTTAAGAGAAAACCATATTTTATTGATTGTGAGATCTGAGCAGAAAAACAACATACAGCTTTGAAAATAAATGTATTACTTAGAGAAAAAGAGAACCATAGAATTTCAATCAATTAAAATTTAATTAGCCAAATGTTCTTTCATTCCTTTTTGATAAGAAGTGTAATGTCTATTTATTGATTTTTTAAAATACATAAAACAGTTAAGGTATGAAAGTGTTAGCCAGCATTCACTTTAGTTTTCTCATCATTTTTTGTCTGTATCGGTCTGCCTTTCCCACCAGCTCTGTTCTTTGATTAACACTCAGTTAGTGAGTTCTCTGATCAAGTTTGTGACTTTAAGTTAGCATCAGCCAATTGTATGAACAACTCAACAAGGTGTAATCACACAAAAAACCCCACAGAGTAGGACAACAATGAGCAAGAATGAAGATTCCATGACAGGCAAATGATGATGACCACCAGTTTATAATGAGTATGCCTGTGAACTGTTTCCACCACAAACTTTATCTGAAATACAGTAAAGTCAATATTGATTTTAACCAGAACTATAAATTGAAAAACAAAACATTTAAACTTTACTTAACTGTTATTATCAATGTCTATTAATTAATTATCAAATAATTAAATTTCTCATCTTTTTTTGTAATACGTTTTGTCTGCTATTTCTTTATGATCTGAGAAATGTATTCTTAAATCTTCATAACACCTCTTTAAAAATCAAATCATTAACATTTTAATTGGTTAATAATGAACTTTCTTCTGAATACAAACTAAACTAAAATTATGGTATGTCATGTGCCTCTGCCTCCAGCTTCTTCTTTTGATTATTAAAATATTTGTGATCCATTATGAGTAATCCAATCTTTTTGTAGATTTAATATGCACAGATTTAGCTGTTGTGGGAATAAAATTTCATGACACAAAGTTCATTTATTCATTCATACATCCATTGAACAAATAATTTATTGAATGCCTGTCAAGAGCACTGGGTGAAGATGCAAGAGAATGTAATAGACACTAATCTGCTCTATGGGATTTATCATCTGGCGGGGGAAATATACACTAGGCAAATAACCATACAAGGAAATGTAGAGTGCAATGTTTGTGGCTAAGTGTCACAAAGGAGAAGAAAATTTTGTTCTTGGAGATATTAGGAGAAAACCCACATATAGATTAGAGAATCAAGGGAAGACAAGTCTGATATTTAAACAGATATTATGGGTGAACAAGGGTTAGCCAAGTCAAGCTTAAGGCAAAGAATATTCCAGACACAGGACAGAATGCCTGTTAAAGCCATAAAAAGAAACAAAAAAGCATGGCATGTTCTGAAAGTAGATCGGTACATGGTGTGTGACCAATAATGTGTGACTAACTTAGTTGCCAACCTAGAAAGTACATATTGCGGGATAGTATCAGATATAATAAAGCGTATTACTTTGTTAGGGCTGCCATAACAAAATACCACAGCCGATGTGGCCTACACAATAGAAATTCATTTTCTCACGGTTCTGAAGACCAGCAGTCCAAGATTAAGGTGTTGCCAGCTTTGGTTCTTCTTGAGGCCTCTCTCCCTGGCTTGCGGTTGGCTGCCTTCTCCCCGTGTCCTCAGACGGTCCTTTCTTTGTGCTCATGCATCCTGGAGGCCTCTTTTGTGTGCAAATTTCCACTTCTTCTAAGGATAACAGTCAGATTGCATTAAGGTCCACTCAGCTTCATTTTAACTAAATCACTTGTCTAAAGGCCCCATCTCCAAATACAGTCACATTCTGGAGTACTGAGGATTAAACCTTCATCATATGAATTTGGGGGGAATACAATTCAGCCCAAACATAAAGGCAAATTCAGTAGGGCATAAAATGGAATCAATTATGCAGAATAATTTCTGAGTCTTCCCCTCTCTCTCCCATCTTTCTCTCAAAAGGAAAAAAAAGACAAGAAAAAAGAGATAAAATATGGAAAATAAAATGTAGCTGCTATAAAAAACAGAAAAGCAGAATATGTTAATCATCAACTACATAGTATGTATTCTGCAGATGGTGAGATCAGCAAAACCACCTGTTTTCATTGAAAATATTGTGGTAGTGGGGTAATATTTGAAATAGATTCACATACAAAACAGTAGCAAATCTTTTAATAAATCTGCTTGGTGCCTCAGACATTTGTTTTCTTTTGGAATCAGGGCTTTTATTCATTATTGTGAGAAGGAAATAAAGTACTTGAACTAACACATAGATCAGCTCATATGGTCCACAGGAGATCAAGCTAATATTAAGTGAAATTAACTAAGTAGTATATGGATGGCGAACATAAATATTTAGTAAATTTAATCTTTGGGCCCATAATATGGGGTATCAAAAGGCATACAAAAGTAACATCCATGTTCTCAAATCCACAGTTTACTAGCAAAATCTAATAAACATAAAACAAAGAATACTTGAAATGTGACAAATTTACTGATATTAAATACAAAAGGTCACCAAGAACAGGTACCTTCCTTCTTTCCTCCCTGCAATCTATCTTTTCCCTTTTTGGCCTATTTTTCTCCCTGTTCATTTACTTCCTTCAAAAGTCATTCATCCAATATTATGTGAAAAGCGCCATGTTAGAGACTCAGAATAAAATTTGACCCATATTAAACATCTGTTCTCATAAACTTACATCGTAATGGAGAGTAACAAGCAATCCTTATCACTAAGGCAAACGTGCCCTCTTCTAACTGATGTTTAGTTTTCTTAACATCAACTGACAAGAAGTTCACATTGTAATGAGGCACTGATATAAATTAAAATTTATCATCGGAAAAAGTGAAAAATGCTGAAAGTGGTTATGGTCAAGTAGAATAATTGATTAACACTACCTTTCTTATCAGGAAGAATCAGGATAAAAACATATTTTGAGAATCAGGCCCATGAATGGAACTTTGAAGTATGAGAGATACTCTAGGTGAAAAAGAGAAAAGAGAGTTCTATTTACATCAATATTTAGAACTAGGCAATCTAGAAACAGTCCCACTCGAAAAACCAAAATAAAAGGTATATAATTTAAAATGTGTCTCTGAAATAGCAGGTGATTGAAAATTTGTACATGAGCGTGCAAAAAGAAAAGGAAATACAATGGCAGGAGCAGAGAAAAATAAAGTGCTGACATGGCGGCAAAGTTGACTCGCTGGGCTAGATATATTTGTTTAATCAAAGTGCTTGAGTCTATAGCCCACAAAGAAATTAGACATTATTTTGGGCCCAAAGTGCATGTAAGTGTAATAGGAAAGCTCCATTGAAGTGCTACAACCTCAGCGAATGGAAAGATTAAGAAAATAAATTTACTTACCAGGAGAAAGAAACAAGGGAGATTTATCTCTCCAGTTCTGACACCCAGTATAAAATGTTTTCATGTGCTGTTCATAATAATAAGACAGCAAGCATCCGTTACATCTAAGCTTTGCATATATGTTCCCTGGACCTTCCAGTAAAACTCAGACAGAAATATTAACCTAAAACGTCATCACATTGGGTCATACCATACTGGAACCTGGAAAAAGTAAATCTAAAACCACTGTGGAGATTGTCACACAAGATCTCGAAGTCTTTCCATTGTTAAAGACCTGAAGAAGACAAATTTAAATGAGAAAGAGCAAACTCTCAGCAATATAATCCTTCAAAAGTGAGAGTCAGAAGACAGATGGATTGAAAAATTAGAGAGCCCCAAACTCCAGACAATAGAATTATCTGATAGGGGCTAAAACAATTATGTTTAAATGATTGCAGATATGGAAGAATAAGAAATCTTTAGTGAAAAAGGTCAGTATGAAAAGAACTGTATGAAACTTAAAACAAAACTTATAGAAATGAAAAATAAATAATACATAAGTAAAAATTATATATTTTTTAAATGTGGGAAGATGGAGTAGACACACTTTTTCCTATATTTCTCACTAATTGTATCCATATATGGTCACATTACATATAAAACAAATATAAGAAGATTCTGAAAAGTAGAGAAAAGAAGGCAGTCCAGCTAGGGACATCAGGATCTGAGGGATGACACAGTGATAAATTCCTTGGGTTTCCTGTTTGCCTCATACATTCCAAGCTTGGAGCCGAAGAAGCTGACAACTTGTTAACTTCTACAGTTGTAATAATAAAAGTTCCGACAAAGCTCTTCTCTCTCTATCCAAAGGACCAGAAAAGGAGCAGCCTAGAAAGACAGAAAGTATTTAGATAATAATCACTCTACTCAAGTCAAACACCAAAGAAAAAACTGTTGCCCCACTCCCCATCCATACCAGCAAAGGTGATGGGGAGACAAGACCTCACCAGTGAAGGCTGTAATCAGGTGCCCAAATCCTTTGCCATCCTCCTCTCAGAAAAGCCTGAGTAGGGACCTAGGATATTTGTCCCAACATAATGTAACAAGACTTCACGGGAACATGGAATTCCACCCTCCCCAGGCAGTAAAGAGAAACTGCTCCCGCTCCACGCTGAGGTGGTGTCAGAGGAGGCCTAGTGGAGAGGCAAGACTTTCACCACTGCCCAACTGCAGGAAAGCCACACAGACCACAGCGAGAGTGGAGACCATGTGGGGAGCTGAAACTCCCACCCATGCTCGGCAGTGAAAAAGAGCCCTCCTCTCTTGGGTGTCAACTGAGGATGTCAAGAACCTGGACTTCTATTTCTTTCTATGTACCACGTGTTGTTTTGCTGTTGTTTTCATCAGGAGTAGCAAGCTTATACTTAACAATAAATAATTATTGAATAGATTATTTAAAAGATTGAAAAGGTACATTTGTATGCAAAACTGCCAACAAAAATATTAGTCATTCATCATTTAGTTACAGATCCTTAGCCCTGTATCTCAAGCAAATCGTTACTAAAGTACAAGGGAAAAGCAAGAATTGGTGCCATAATCAAGTAGCACAATTTATACTTTGAGGAGAAATGATTACTTAAGGAAGAGAAGAAAGACTGTTTATTAACAGGTTTTTTACTAATAAGATCATCAAACTGCTACATGGATATGAATTAAACATAAGCAATGTGTGAGCTACCAACATATATGGCTAACCAGCACTACAGTTCCACAAAATTCTACCTAAATGACGGCTAATGTACTTTAGCATAGGTGATCCAAAACAGCATAGGCGATTAAGAATAAATACAAGTAAGACTTCCATTTTCATTCACATGAAAATTAATATACTAAACAAAGAATCTAGGGTGTCTCAGTCAACTTGGGCTGCTATAACAAAATACCACAGACTGAGTGACTTAAACAACAAACATTTATTTCTCATAGTTTTGTAGTCTGAGAAGTTCAAGACCAAGGTACTGGTAGATTTGGTGCCTGGAGAGAACCTGCTTTCTGGCTTGCACATGTCCACCTTCTATTCTGGCTGTGTTCTCACATGGCTTAGAGAGCTCTGGTCTCTCTTCCTCTTTTTTTTTTTTTTTTGCTGAGGAAGATTCCCTGTGGGTAACATCTGTTGCCAATCTTCCTCTTTTTTTCCTTGAGGAATATTCACCCTGAGCTAACATCTGTGCCAATTTTCCTCTATTTTGTATGTGGGTCACCACCTCAGCATGGCTGACAAGTGCTATAGGTCCACACCCTGGATCTAAACCCATAGACCCAGGCTGCTGAAGTGGATCACACCAAACTTAATCACTACACCATGGGGCTGACCCCTTTCTTCCTCTTCTTTTAAAGACATGAACACCATTGTGGGGGTCCCACACTCATGAACTCATCTAAACCTAATTACCTCCCAAATATCCCACCTTCAAATACCCTCAAATTGGGTTAGGACTTTAACATTATAATTTTGAGGGACACGCAAACATCCAGTCCATAATACTCTGAAAGCACATGTAAGAAATAGAATGCAAGGATATGACTTACATATCATATCACTAGGAAGAGAGCATAAAGACTAATGAAAGAAAAATCAATTTCATTTCTTTATCTCAAGCTTTCTGCTGAGTTTGAAATATAAATGATTATGTTGTTTTTTATGTATTTTGTTTTCCCTGGTAGAAAATATTATAATGTGTTCGTGATTATTAAAATACCAGGGCATAGGTTGTGTGTTTCAGAGTTTTATGTTTTCCTTTTGTCTTTGCTTGCTTTTCTAAATTACTTTATTAAATGTAGTATATAGAATCATAATATGTATCATATATAATTTTAGATTATATATAATTTTCTTAGTAAGCATTCCTTAATTTTCTATATTTAATTTATTCTCATTATTCACTCTTATAATATTAACTATCTTGCTTTATTACTACAGTTCTCACATTTGTAGTCTGCTTATTTCTTGGAAAGTTTAGAGTATAGGTTTTCCTGAGTGCAACGATTTTCAAATTAATCAATTTGAGATTATAAAAATTCCTGACTCCTAAATTCCTGACACAACTATAGCAACTATATCAGTGTTTTCACTGAATTGGATTAAGCATTGAGAATCCCAGGATAACAGGGGTAGACTTAATGAATCTGATTTTGGATTAATTAACATAACTGACATCCCTTGTTGGTATTTTCATTTTGAATTAATTTAAAAACTACCACTCCAGTATTTTTGAAGAAATTCAAAAGTTACTGCATGACAAAAGTAAAATGCTTTATAAAAATACACTTAGTAGTATTCATTTTGGGGATTTCTAAAGAAGACAGTGTACAAAATATCATTTTTAAAGGAACAGTATGATATTTATTCCTAGTCTTTTCATTAGAGAAGACCAAAATATTCTTATACCTTTTGACTTTGAAATTTCTAATTCTTAACAGATGAAACAGTTCGTACAACTTAACAGATACAATTTTCCATCTCCATACCTTCAGTGTCCGCATATGAAAGGATATTCTCCTGTTTCCACTACAATAGATGCTTGGTTGAAGGACCCATTCAAATAAAGATGTACAAAGAACCAGCTAAAATGGTAAACTGAAGATAACTAGATTCCCTCTAAAAACTCAACTAATTTTACCAGAACAACACAAAAATGAGACAGAACTGTGAAGCACTTAGAAGAAAAACTGGAAAGAAAATGGATAAATAAAAAAAAAAATCTCCTTTTCCCATTTTTGTTTTCCTGCATATCCTATTGCCATTCCTCGTAACTGGGTAACTATCTTATCTCGCCCAGCAGAAGATTAGAAGTGAATTATTCAGAGAGAGTGAATTAGAGGGACTCAAGCGAGGTGGAATCAAGGCGAAGTAGAGGACATTTCCTGGAGGGAAAAATTAACGGAAATGCTGGCTGGTCAATATTGAACTCTTTTGGCCCTCTTCCCTCACTTAAATCATAGAATTCTGAAAAATATGAGTATTACCCTAATATCTTCAGTCAGGAGACTTTAAGGCCAACCCATGAAGTCCAGACTCCAAATAATAGGAAATGGAGAAGAAAGGTAAGGAAATTATTAAGTAAATACTTTTGAAAAGCCCCGAACTCAAGAAATGAGTGCCAGAATGAGTGAATATTATTAGGCTATGCACAATAGGTGAAAATTGCCTTGCACCAGGGTATATTTTTATGAAATTTCTGAACTTTGGGATATAGACAAGTTCCTAAAAAGCTCACAAAGAGAGAGAGAATGAAAAATAATACAAATGACACATATAATATACATAAGGTGCTTAAATAGTTCTTGGAACATAGTCAATTCTACACATAGATAGAAAGAGAGAGAGCTCTTTTAAAATAGCAGTGATAATAGTAAGAGTAGTGATTGTAAAAGACAAGTATTTATCCTGAAGTATTTCCAAATGTGCAGCTGTGCAGTAAGTTGCTTAGACAAAGTACTGGATATTATCTGGAGTTGCTTAAAATACCCACAATTCAATTGTGTTAAAATATATTTGCAATAACGCTTACTTGATTTAGTAAGATTCTGAAATTAAAATGCACACAGGGCCATGTGTGGCAACGTAAGACCATCCTTGTAAATTTATGTTTAAATTGCAGATACGGCTCTGGTAACTCTGTGTAGAGACGAAATTGTTTCCTGCTAAAACCACCTGAGGATGAAATTAAACATATTTTAACAGGGCTATATCCGCGGGAGGTCTCGGAAGAGTCTGTTTGTGTAGGAAATATATGAATTGCTTTTGTTACCTCCTGAGGTGCTCCATGATGAGGATTCCTATCTAAGAAATATTAAGTGCTTCATAACTTCCCTGGAATGGAGGAAGTACAAATAAAAAGTAAAATAAATAAAAACTTACCTCTAAAAAGATTTCAAATGAGAAGAGTTTCTCAAATAAATAATTTTTCAGTTATTTAAACCATTAACTATTAATAAGAAAGCATGATTTTTATGGAAGAGTTTGCCCTTTTCGTAATATATTTCCTCAAGGATTTTTAGATCTTGGAAGACTTTGCCTAACCTATATAGCTTTGGCCAATAATGTACCAAATTGTTAAATAAGAACAATCCACCACAAACTAAGGGTGAATGTTAGGCATCAGAACCAATAATATATTTGTCTATGGTAAGATAGACATTGAGGTAAAAATAACCCAAAATAGGGGCCGGCCCGATGGCGCAGCAGTTAAGTTCACATGTTCCGCTTTGGCAGCCCAGGGGTTAGCTGGTTTGGATCCTGGGTTCGGACCTACACATCACTTGTCAAGCCACACTTTGGCAGGCATCCCACATAAAGTAGAGAAAGATGGGCATGGATGTTAGCTCAGGGCCAGTCTTCCTCAGCAAAAAGAGGAAGATTGGTGGCAGATGTTAGGTCAGGGCTAAACTTCCTCAAAAAAAATAATAATAACCTAAAATATAACCTGCTAAGTCTCATTATAATGATCATTACATAGAATTTTAAATTTTGTTTAGGTGTTAAAAAGGGAGTGTTTTCCTTTATATAATTCAAAGAAGTAAAGTGCTGGGCATATTATTTTTATACTAGTTACTGTTATAGAGAAATCACAAATAGTGTTATCTAAACACTCTTTAGTAAACTACAGCTCTAGGACTTTAATCCTCATTTGATCTGAATATCAAATTATTTATATTATTACTTTATTTATATGAATATTAGGAGCATGAATAGCCACATCAGATTAAAAATTGATAGAACAGCCTGATCAATATCTAATGGCTATAATCATATGCAACGTTTTTAATTACAGATTTTAACATAATTGGCTATAAAATGTCCCAAATGGAGATTAAAAAAATACATGTGAGAGTTTAACAATATCAAAGAGCCAAAATATGTTAAAAATTATGAAACTAACCTCTGAATATTGCTCAAATTAAGTCAAATGGAATCAATACAGTACAATTTCCACGCAGAGCAAGGCAAAAGCATTGGAAAGAACACAAAAAAGAACGAAAAAATAGACTTAACTAGCATGTATTCTACCTGAAAGCTTAAAGCTGATAATTGGATGAGCTTTTAAAGAAAAATCAAAATTTCAAATATTAGCGGAAGACCACAATAGATGAAGTGCTTTAAGGAAAGTACCGCTTCGACTTTATTTGAATTATACATAAAATGTCTCCTGTAGGAATTCAGTGTCTGAGCTATTACTTTAGGCCAGGCTGTTATAACAAGGATATGATAAGTTGCTATATAGATGGCACCTGGAGGAAAAACAGAGCAAACGACTGAGAAACCAGGTTGAATGTTTAAAAAGTAAAGCCTGGTAGTGAATTTAGTTTGGCAGTTATCGTCAAGAATGTCCAGTGGAAATCAACTCAAGGACCTCTTGAGAGCTAGAAGGAATTTTGCATTACGCAGTGTCCAGCTAAAGGAAAATAACACAACTTTAGGTATATTTTCATCACTACAAGCACCACATAATGTCCATGATGGCAAAGACTTTTGTCTTTTTTCACTGCTCGACCCTCTATACCTAGAACAATGTCAAGAAAGATATATGTACTCAACATAGTATTTGTTGAAAGATGAATAACATAGACTATACACATTAGCCACATCAACAAGAAATAGTTGAGATTGATACATCCATCTTACAATTCAAGAACAGAACCCAGCACCTGGAAAGATCTGGGGAATACGGTAGAAAATCTGGAACTAAACTGACTGTGAAAGTTTTAAACAAGATTTCCACCTGATTCCCAGAATTGAGAGTTGACATCCATAGTGAAGCAAGCAACAAGGTTGATTTGGTAGTTAATTAATCACCAGGGACTATGCACAATAGGTGAAAATTGCCTTGCACCAGTATAATTAAAATTAAAAAGCTTAAATTCAGTCCACAGACCTTGTAACAGTTATACAGATGCTTCAGCAGAAATGTGGTACAAGATTTTGAGTGAGATTACATATTTTTCCAATAGCTTTCATCAGCTTTTCACAGGGACACATGGTGCCTTTTGGTGGTTAAGACAAGCAACTTACATTCTCCTCGACAATATGGCGGTGTTCTTTGAAACTGGGACTCATGAATGTGAGACCAAAGTTAGATACTGATTAATTGTAGAGGACTTGTGTTTTCTGAGAGAAATGAAAATTGTTTTTCAATTAGGTAAAATTATATGAGGAAACTAAACAGGCTGGAAAACATAAAACATATTCAAGATCAGAGATTTAAAGTACCATAGTAGAGGAGAGAAAGAAGTTATATATTTTTAAATCATCCTATGATCTTCCAAGCCCTAAAATTCAGCAAAATCCTATTGAAGACAAATTAGAAGCAGTCTCAAAGAAATGGAAGTCTGAACAATCACAGACCTGCTTTTACCCACAATTGTGTGGAGCTCTCTTCTTCAAAGCTACTTGCTTGAAATAAAACTTTTGAATTAGGGAAGGTTCAGGTGGGCTTCTTCTGTGATAAGAAAATAATTCCATACTAAGTTAGGAAACATTTTATAAATTATTACAGTAATTGATTCTATGCAGTCTGGTAAATATTTTTCTGACCACAATCTAAATTAGACTGTCAGAGTGTGGAAAAATTTAAAAAGCCCTAGGAGAAGTTTGCATGGATCTATCATATTTATTAAGACAAAGATTGATATGGATTGCATTGTTGAATAAACCTAGCTTTCCACACTCCAGGAACTTCTCACAACACAAAATTGTATTTTTTTAATTTCATTTTGTTGTTTTCCTTAATTCTGTACTATGGTATAAAACCAAAATAAAACCATGATATTACAAGTTCTAATGTTGAAAATCTATTTTGAAAGCTACAGTAATTTTCTTATGTTTTGATCATAACTAATAAAATTACATTTTTTTTGTAAATTTATACTTGTACAAAAAATATATTTTTTGGGGCCAGCCAGGTGGTGCAGCGGTTAAGTGCGCATGTTCCGCTCCAGCAGCCCAGAGTTTGCCGGTTAGGATCCCGGGTGTGGACATGACACCATTTGGCAGGCCATGCTGTCATAGGCGTCCCACATATAAAGTAGAGGAAGATGGGCTCGGATGTTAGCTCAGGGCCAGTCTTCCTCAGCAAAAAGAGGAGGATTGGCAGCAGATGTTAGCTCAGGGCTGATCTGCCTCCAAAAATATACGTATATTTCTTTGAGACACTATCTTGCCTCGTTCAGTACTAGGTGCTGTCTGAGATCTAGAGAGGTTTAGAGAAGTATGAAGCGCTTGCACCCACATACCTCCCCATAAGATCTGAGTCTATAGGGGGAAAAAAATGGGGAATGTTCTCTATATTGAGGGTTAACATTTCTTTTAAAGGGCCTGATAGTAAATATTTTTGGCTCTTTGGGTCATGGAATCTCTGTTACAACTATTTGATTTTGCTATTGTAACACAAGAGCCACACAGACAACATTGCAAAAATCCATGTGGCTTAGTAGGAGAGTTTGTACGTTGTGTTCTTACCACACACACACAAAATATAATAATGATAAGGGGGGCAGGAGGAAACTCTGGGAGGTGATGAACACGTCTTTGGCCTTGATGGTGGTGAAGGTTTCACAGGTGTATGCTTATCCCCAAACTCGCTGAGTTGTAGATATTAAATATGTACAGCTTTTTACATGTCGATCCTTCCTCAATAAATTGGTTTAAAAATAAAAAACAGAGGTGACTGTGTTCCAATAAAACTTTATTTACAAAATCAGGTAGTAGGCAAGATTTCACCCCCGGTTATAGTTAACTGATTCCATACCTATATGAATGTGTTTAAATGGATTGAATACGCATCAATTAGTTCCCAGGTTTCCATGAACGAAAACCTCATTATTAATGGAAGGCTTCAATTAGATGAGATTGAGCAAGGCTTTAAAGATTGGGAAGATTTGGCTAAGAAAGGAAGAGAGGCAAAGACTCAGGTCATGAGAAGAATTCCACGAAAGGATGGTGATAGGGGTCAAACTACACAATTTGGTCCAGTTGCTGATGAAAATTTTTGATGAAAGTTTAAAGAAACAAGTGTTGGTTTTGAATATTTCTTTCCATTCAAAGGAATAAAATGTGTCATCTCCGCCAAAATGAATTTCTGGAACTTTAACAGTAACACTGTTTTTTTAAGAGTTCTTTCTCTCTTCTCTCAATGACATTTGCTATTGAAACTACAGCCCAGATGACAGTGGACAATTGTGATCTAAATATGAAGATTGACTGCCTCAGCCATGGGGAGTGGTTTAGTGGTTACTCAGGAACAGTCAGAGCATCACTGATTCATTTTCTTCTCAGGCCTTACTCTGGAATTTTCTCTTTATAGCAAAAGGAAAGAGGATAAAAGCCCTCACAGTAGAGTAGGTAGAACAGTGTTTGCTCATCCTGGAGAGCAGAGAAGAGCCGGCCAGAACAGGGCACGCCCATCAGATCAGCACAGAGTAGAGCTAGTGCAGGCGCGTCGCAGCCTGGGGAAGGTCACTCCTGGGTAATATATAACTGGCAACAGTGTGATTTGGGGAGGAAGCAACTTTTTCTAATACAATTGAGAAAATGCTTATCCCATGGGAAAGTCTGAGCAACTGCAGAATAGAGATAAAAGTTTTGGCCAACTAAATTCTCTGAAGCAAGACACTAGCATGACAATGACTCTTGACCTGTGTTAGGAATCTCATGGGCTGCACAGAAAGGATCAGCAGAATAAATGAAGGAAGAAAGACAATCTGGAGGAGACCACAAAGAGACTGTTTTCCTAATCACTTGGGACTTATGGTTTTCATGAGGCCCTGACCAAGACAGCCTTAAGCTTTCCCTCAGCTTGACTAGATTTAGACATGCTTCTTCCTGACTCTAGGCCTTGCCCTCCCTTTTTCTTAGAGAGTTTTCCTTAGCAAACTTGTAATTGTAAATTCTTTCTCTGCTCCTCTGTGATATAAATCCTTTTAAAAGCCTCTTGCCAGTTTTATCATCCAAAAATGTCTTTCTCCAGGACCTGGGGGTCATTTCTTTGAAACGTAAACATGAAGGAAGCTAGGGGCCCTATCTTCCAAGCTTCTGTGGGCAACGTGTTCCAACTTGTAAAACTATCTGTTCTATCATGAAGACAGAAGAAAGTTTACTTTTCCTTTGGGTAAAGTCAATTAGCAAAAACAGATGGTCTATGACCCCTGCCCCCCAGTTCTTAACAACTCTTCCACCTCCTTTGTTTCAGCAGAGTTGAGTTCAGACTGTGTCTGGTCTCGATTCCCTATTGCAATAGCCTCACATATAGTCTTTCTTCTTTAATGGCTTAACTTTGTCTGGTGCAATTTGCTTTGATAGTCCTTTATAAGAAGGCAGTATTAAAAAAAAAGCCTGTCTGTATTATGTAACGATGATAATTAAAACAGGAAAAGTTAATTTCTTCAGGCAATAAGTGCTGTCTAATTACTGCAATGTTTCCCATTGCCTCAGGAAGAATTAATCCCAAATGTCCTAATGTAGAATTCACCTGAGATGGAAACCCTTCTTGGCTTTTGTTTCCTTGAACCCAGAACTATCTACAAAGATTTTACTAGGAGTAACGGCAGGCGGGGGTATCCATTTGAGAGGAAAGGCAGAAGCAAAGGAAAAGAAAGGAAGACTAAGATTTTCCCACACTAGGTGGGAAATGCAGTTCTGGGACTCAGTAAAGAATGATGAGTAGACTTCGGTGTTTTAATGTACTCCAGAAAAGCGACAGGACCTTGAATACAGTGAGCAAATGGAAGACATAATTTAAAACAAACAAACTAAAAATATAAGGAAACTTCATTTCAGGATGCCCAGTGATGCCAAATAATTCCAGGACACCAGGCTACCACAGAAGCAAGAGGGCACTAACACCCTCTAAGTACCAGATAGCATTAAGCAATGTACAGTCCCATGATCAAAATGTGTGTCAAAGGCCAGAGAGACTAGGTTATATTTTTGTACTAATATTTTTCTTCTTAAGTTGTTTGCACAGTTCTAGAGGGAGGGAAGAAGCTCCAGCACCTAAGGTTGTATTTCTCACATTCCTGGACGAATGGTGGTTCAGGTTTAGTTTCAATTTGACTTAAAGAATACGAAGTAGAGTGACATTTCTCCACAACTCAGTTTGTGGATTCAGGTTAGTAATCCCTATAACGATAATACATTCAACATATTAAGATTTACTTTAGGATAGTTTTCACATGCATCAATGTGTTTAATATCTACCACAAAATTATGAAGTAGATAACACCATTTAGATTTTACAAATAATGAAAATAAGGAATAGGAAAGTTATCTAACTTTTCCATTGCAACACAAATTACTGTGTAGAATGCTATTTAATCTACGAATTGTTGTTGATTCAGCCTCGGTGAGCCGAGGAGTCAAAAGAAAGATTTCTTGGACTCTCAAGGTCTGGCAGTAGTGCTCTTTTATTTAGAGAATAGCATGGGGACAGGACCCAGGGGCAGTAAAGAGTTGCTGCAAACATGGGTTGAGGGTAGGGCTAAATTTAAGGCATAGGTATGTGAGTTATCTCTTTACGAGACAAAGGAAAGAATATGTAAAAAAAGTCATTGAAATGGTATCAGTGCAGGTGGGGTCTGGTTGTTGAGTGGTCCTGTAACTTTAGATAAGAATCAGACTGGATTAAGTCAGGATGTTCTATGCTTCCTGAAGGATGTGGGTGGTGGGGGGAGTCAGCTACATGAGGTTACTAGACAAGCACAATAAACAAGACTTAAGTCCTTGCCGTCCCCATTAAGAGTTTCTAGAGATAAGGTCATCCCCGCTTCCTCCTGGTGCAGAGAGGGAGACACCCCCACAGATGGAGACTTCCTTCACAAATGCAAATGTCTCTCAACAAAGGGCAAACAAATTCCACTCCTCAGAGCCTCCCACCCATCTGCAGTTTTTAAAAGTAACCAGCCCCAAATAATCCTTGTCAGTTGCCATTTCATCCTACAGACTTCGTCATTCATAATTAACATATTTATTATTTTTATTAAAATACCAGGATAAGACCACAAATAAGAATTTATTTATATGCCTCCATTTTTATTCATAAGAGAATTTGAAGTGGTATATCAGGTGCACTTACAAAATTAATTGTAGCTGCTCCAAGTGTATGATTCGTTGTGTGTCCTCAACACGAACATGTGCACACACACACGCACACATACCTTACTGGATTTGTGCCTCTAAGTAATAAACATCCATTACACCAGCAGGAGAGGCTCACAGCAAAACAGAAGGGAGAAAACAGCCGTCAATTTTCCAGCACACATACCTCAAACACTCTGTTCCAGGTATAACATTAACTAAGAAAGAAAGAGAAGAGGGAGGGAGGAAGGGAGGGAGAAAGAAAGGAGGAAGGAAGGATGGAAGGGAGACAGAGGGAAAGAAAAGCACACTATAAAATAAATCATGTCCTTTCTTCATCCTTCCCACTTATCTTCTGCTCGGTTAAAGAAGGAATCAGAGGAGAAAGGCCAGGAGAATCAGGTAATGATGTGGGCCTGAACCATGCTGTTAGGGCATCTTGTGCTGCCCCAGCATAGGCAGATAAGAGAGACTGTGAAGATGTGCTCTGTACTATGAGCAGATCAGCTTCAAAAAGCCCCTCATTTTCTGGGAGTCCCAAATAGGCCATAACCAACAGCCAGAGATTTGCCCACGTGGGTGGTAGTGAGATGAATACACAGTGAGCTAGCTGAACTAGGCGATGCTTCAAAGTCTGCCTCTGAAGAAATGGAATGGACTAGATGGATCTCAGACCAGAAATTTCCTTCAATCGCATGATACCCAGGCTCAAAAAGATGTCACCTTAACCAAAAAGTGACTGTATTTACTCTCTACATTCTGCAAAAGTCCAGAAGTGACTAAGCTAAACCTACGTTAGCGAGATTGTGTTTTCTGTCCAGACTTTCCAACAAATTCTAGGGATTAAAACTAAATTATCCAAAGCCATGTGTCCCAGAAAGTAAACTGATAGCACTTATCCTATGAGAATTGTCCTGATAAAAGTGCTTGGGGCCAAAAAGAGTTGAGAAACACTTAAAAGTATACATCGTCTTTCTGAATTTGTTGCCAATAGATTAAAATTAAATGGAGAAAAGTAGGAAGACTCCTCCCCCAGCATTTTACTGAAGTTCATCAAGATGTTGCTGTGAGAAACATTTACTACATGTAATTTAATTGATATACTCACACTTAAGTATTGCCTTTCAGAGACTATTTTATTTCAAACTATCCAGGCATCAGAATATGAAAAAAAAGAGAAAGTGGGACCTAAAATAATACTATTAAAATATTTATTATATCATTTCCAAAGTTATTATTTTAAAATAAAAGGTAAACAATGCATGGAAATAATAATTTCTACAATACATTCTTACATTTTTCACTCCTTAAAAGTTGTATTCCACTAATAATTTCATCCACACAATATTTAAATAATTGTATATGACATGAGAGTGTGTATGTATGAGTATGTTCACTCAGGTAAAATGGTGATTGCTAATATTATAACATCAAAAATATGTTGAAAGATGGATGAAAAGCACACTTAAAATCACTGTGATTTTTAAACAGCATAACTCACGATGAGTTTTTAATATGTCTATTGAAAAATAGTTCTGGTTTAGTCACAGTGCAGCATATGTACTAATAAGGAAGGGAAAAGAGATGAGTGCCCCCTCACAATTCAGATCACATTCACACTAACAAGTAACATTGCTACACAGAGGCCATAGAGATCACCCTCATATGCAAAAATACTTCCCAATTATATCAAGGTAAGAGTATAGTCATCCCCTTGCGTGTGCTTCAGGGTATAGAATAAGGAATAAAAGCTGTGTCATTAATAAAGGAGTCTGCACTAACATACTGTTAAATATATTAAATACGCTATATTTAATTTTAGGAAAATGTAAATGTATTAAACGTGCAATTCCTATAAAATGAAATCATAAGTTAAAAACAAAAGAGTACCAATTTTGAATTAAGTCCAATCTACTAGATGATTCAGAAAAGTAAGCCAAGTGACTTAAAATTCAATATTATCACAACTAATTTTATGAAGTCAGTATTACCTCGATACCAGAATCAAATCAAGACAATAGGAAAAAATAAAACCACAGACCAGTATAGCTCATGAATTTAGATGGAAAAATCCTCCACAAAATTTTAGCAGTTGAGTCCAACAACGAATAAAAGAATGACAACATAACCATGTGGGATTTATTTCAGATATACAAGATTGATTTAATATTTGAAAAGCAGTAAATGTAATCCAACACATCAGCATCCATTCATTATAAATACCTTCAGAAAACTGGTATAGAGGCGGCACTTTCTTTACCTCTTAAAAAGTATCTACAAACAACTTCCTGGTAGAACCATACATACTGTGGAACCCACTCATTCCACTCTCAGGCATTTATCCCACAGAAATGAAAACTTATTTTCAGACAAAAACTTGTATGTGAATATTCATAGCAGCTTCATCCATAATAGTCAACACTTCAGTGATGAATGGTTAAACATAATGGTGTATTCATACCATGGAACATGATTCAACAATAAAAAGGAACAATCTATTGATATAAGCAAACACTTCGTTGAACTTCAAGGACTCTTGTTGAGTGAATAAAAGCCAATCTCAAAAGGATGCAGACTGCATGGTTCCATTCAGCCGTTAACGTTCCTTAAATAACATAATTATAGAAATGAAGAGCATATTAGTGGTTGCTAGTGTTTAAAGATATAGAGGGACAGTGGGGTGTGATTACAAAGGAGTAGTAGGACCAAGTCTTACGTTGATGGTACAGTTCTGTATCTTGATTGTGATGGTAGTTACAGGAAACTACACATATGATAAAGTTGCATAGAACCACAGACACAGGCACAGAGAAACACACATGCGCGAAGAGAATGTATAACTGGTGAAATCTGGATCACTTTTATACCAAGACCATCTTCCTCGGGTCAATACGGCATTATCCTACTGCAAAACACTACCACCGGAAGAGGCTGCATGAAGGGTGCACAGGGTCTTCCTTAAATTTCTTTACACCTTCCTATGAATCTATCATACTTTCAAATGAAATGGTTTTTAAAATTAATTTTAGGTAATACAAATAGAATATTACACGTCAAAAAATATATTTTTGCAGATCTGTTTGGTCAATATGAAAAATATATTAAAAATATGCTTCAGATTATGAAAGAATAAAATATTATACCACCTACAGACATGTCAATATTTTGTAATTATTTCTAAATTGATGACATCCTCCCAAATGCAGCAAGCATCAATGGAAGGATTATTTTATCAGACAGCAGGCTTCACTATAGAGCTTGAATTTCAGCTTTTCACTAAAAAAAAATTGTTTTGCCTCAGTCCTAGAGAGAATTTCTATGAAAGTAATAAAGGATTATAATTTCAGAAGGAGCATCTCTTTTTGTGTGTGTATGGAGGGAAGTGAGAAGTGTATGAATGCAGAACCGGTGTAAGTAAAAGCATCATGCCAGTAGTGGCAACGTATAAATATTTTTTCAGAAACCCTTTCAATGAAATCTAGTGTGTGGAAAATGTAAAATCATATTTTTCATTGACTTTCTTATATTACAAAAATAATGCCTGGAGCTGACCCAGTGAGCAAAATATTTAATTCTTTTTAAAGAATAAACATCACATGCGTTATTGCAACATATTTTCCTTCTTCTTTTGCCAATAAACACGGTCTTATTCATTTTGTTTTGGCAGGATCAAGAAAAAAATGTAATCATTTTTCTTAAAATATTTCAATTAAGTACGTTCTTTCTCCAAAGAATGTGCAGAGGAAGATGTTTAGATTAAATACCAAGATGAGTACAAACGTATATGTGTCCACTCATTTATTAATTCCCTTTTGTCCTGTAAGTGTGAAAGGTGGTCTAACTTGCCGTAACTTCTTAAGCACTGTTCAAATTTTTAATTACATGTTTATCACACCAAACTGAATGTTCATGTGGAGAAAATATCAGAAGAATGCACCAAAATGTATGAGATGGAGAGAAAGACACTATTGTTTCCATAGTAACAGCATGGTTAACCAGTTGCTGTAGCACCATGGTAACTAAAGTATGTGGAGTGCACAGAAAATACAAATTTACAAAATTGAAAGATTCGTATTGGTAAAGTTGGCATCCAACTATGACAAGCCACCCTTTCCTACTTTGGTTTGGGATCAGGGCTCGGCTTGGTCTTACAGAGTTTGGTTTATGAAGAACTAGCGAGGTCTATTGTTCCAATTTTGATAAGGACTTTCCAGTTCACTATTGAACTGTGCTTGGCTGATTTCTCTGAAGGTTGTCGTAAGGACTAAATAAAATGAGATAATGTAAGAGAAAGTGCTCTATAAATTGGAAAGAGCTACACAAATTCATCACTATAATTCTTCCAAATCTTGGTAATAAAAGTCTGCCACTTCTTTTGTTCGTAACACCGGTAGTTCTCATATATGCCTTTTCATAAAAATGTTATTTTGTTCATTTTATTTTGCACAGGAAGCTTATTTCTTTAAAGTTTTTTTTCCAAATATTTTGCTCTAGCTTCTCTTTTTACACTGGAAAAACTAAAAATACATAGTTTATATGAGGATTGTAATGGATAAAAGAATAGAGTGAGCCTATGGCCTGTGACCAATTTTCTTAAAGTAAGAAAAAGTTAATTAAATTTGATGGTTCAGCACCATAATAGATAATTTCTGGGCTTTGTACTTGCAGATCTGATCTAATGGAATATGTTTGAGACTAACAGTTTCTTCACCTGATGATTGAATTTAAACAAGAAAATAATATTTTGGCCATTGCTTTATGTCTCAAGATTTAGAAAGTTCTTTTAAATATAATGTTTCATTACATTTTTTCTACCACTATAGGAAAAGCATAGAACATTTTATGTGGGTCTTAGTGACATGGTTAAACGCTACTTTTATCTGTAGTCATTTTGCTCTGTATGTTGATGTCAAGAAGTTTGAGTTAATTTTCTCAAAACAATAGAATTATATTAAGAGCAGTCTATTCATTTTTATGACATGGAAGTAGAGTAGTGATTAAGCGCTTAGAGTCTGAGGCTGCACTGCATAGTTTCCAGTCCAGCTCTGGTGCTTCCTATTTCTGAGATGGGCTACATTGCTTATTTTCTCTGCCTAACTTTACCTTCTGTAAAATAAAGATGTATGTACATCATAGATGACTTGAAGATTAAAGGAGCTAAAGCATGCAAAATAATCAGAAAGGCGCCTAGCATGAAAAAAACACATGATAAGTGATTATTATTATTAGGGAAACATTTATCTTTATTTGCAAATACTTCAGTTATGTTGGGGAAGAAAATATACTGCTAAAGATAAAGAATACATGCAGAAATAATAAACATATAATTTCCTACAATATTTCCATTCCCTCTTAATACAAAGATAGGAAAGATTTACTTCTCAGACGTATGTATAACAAGCCACGTAAATAATATCTATTCCCGCCAAATGTGTGCATTCTTTTATTCTAGTGAAATTTTGAATGGGAGATTTTAATTTGATTCTCATAGTATTTTTCTGCACAGTCCATAGTTTATTTGTACCTTGTTTTCCTGTATGTTAATGTCTAGCATCTCCTCTTCAGTAAAATATTTTTGCATTTCCTAGATTATTATTATCTACAGGAAAAGACTAGAAGTTCTCTTTTTGATTCTATAAGATTCTGTAATCTTAAACATTACTAATCTTTAAGCAGAAAATTTAGCTTTTACTAAATACGATGTTAGATTGTGAGACTTTTCTACACTTAAGGTTAGAGATTGTATGCAAATTATTACTTCAAGTAAGGTGGGAAAGACTCTGAAAATAGAATAATCAAGCAAAAACAGTATGATTATGAAGAGTAAATGATTGTATGTCTCATAAACCCGGGTTTATTTCTGCTTCTTCCTATTATTAGTTATGTGAATACGGGCAATCACCTGAAAAGTTTCATTAGTGAAATTGTTAACAATAAGCCTAAATTTCAGGAAAATTGAGAAATAACGATTTTTAAAGTGGATAATGGACATGAAGTGTTACAAACATAATAGAAAGTCACCTAGTGACAACAGAAAAATAAGAGATATGATTTTATAGAGTTTTGAATGCCTTTTTTCTTGGCAGTTACATCAAGTTTCTTAAGCAAAATAGTCAAAAAACTTTACTAAATTCTCAGAGTGTATTATTGTCCTGGAGAGGCCAGAATTAACTTAGTCTCCAATATACATAAAAGTATATACTGGAACTTGGTCCTCATTCCATGCATGGCGGCCTTGCCTATGCCAGGCATTGTTTGCAAGTGAACTAATCCGGGGAGCCAAGGAAATGAAATTTTTTGATTGGCAAGAGCAGGGTAACATGGCTGCCCCCGTTCTAATAGAAAGAAGTAGATTAAGCTCCACCCTCAACCTATAAACAATGGGTTAGCTATAATAAAGAAAGTTTCTGATAATAATAATACTGAATTGATGTTGGTTGATAAAAAAATACATACCTACTACTTAACTGAAAATTTTAGATAGACTAGTAGCTCAGTCACTTGGTAACTCATAAAAAATTATTTTTACTTCTTTATTGAAGTATAGTTGACATGCAATATTATGTTAGTTTCAAGTGTACAACGTAGTGAATCGACATTTACATGCATTATGAAGTGGTCACCATGATAACTCTAGTAACCATCTGTCACCATACAAAGTTGTTATAATATTATTGACTATATTACCTATGCTGTATATTACATCCTCATGACTTATTCATTTTATAACTGAAAGTTCATACTTCTTAATCCCCTTTACCTATTTTTCCCAGCTCCCTACACCCCTTCCCTCTGGCAACTACCAATTTTTCCTCTGTATCTATGAGTCTTTTTCTGTTTTGTTGTATTTGTTTTGTTTTTTAGATTTCATATATAAATGAAGCCATAGATTTAATTTTCTTTGTCTGATATTTCACTTAGCATAATACCCTCTAGGTTCATCCTTGTCACAAATGGCGAACAATCTTTTTTCTGACTAATATTTCATTGTATCCATATACCACATCCTTTTTATCCATTCATCCAATGATGGATACAGTTGTTTCCAAATGTTGGCTATTGTAATAATGCTGCAATGAATATAGGAATGCATATATGTTTTCTAATTAATGTTTTTGTTATCTTTGAGTAAATACCCAGAAGCGAAATTGCTGGATTGTATGGTAGTTTTATTTTTAATTTTCTGAAGAACTTCCATATTGTTTTCCATAGTGGCTGCACTAATTTACATTCTCACCAACAGCGAATGATATTTTTCTCCACATCCTCATCAACCTTTATTTGTTGTCTTTTTCATGACAGTCATTCTGATAGATGTGAGGTAGTATCTCATTGTGGTTTTGATTTGCATTTCCCTGATGATTAGTGATGTTGAGCATTTTTTTCATGTGTCTATTGACCATCTGTATGTCTTCTTTGGAAAAATTATCTATTCAAATTATCTGCCCAGTTTTTAATTGGATTGTTTGGGTTTTTTTGATATTGAACTGTGTGAGTTCACTATATCTTTTGGATATAACTTCTTATGAGATATATCATTTGCAAATATCCCATTCAATAGGTTACCTTTTCATTTTGTTAATAGTTTCCTTCACTGCACAAAAACTTTTTAGTTTTACGTAGTCTCATTTGTTTATTTTTGCTTTTTTTGTCCTTACCTGAGGAGACAGATCCAAAAAAATATTGCTAAAACTGATGTCAAAGAGTTTACTGCTTATGTTTTCTTCTAGGAGTTTTATGGTTTCAGGTCTCACATTTGCCTTTAATTCATTTTGAATTTATTTTTGTCTATGATGTAAGAAAGTGGCCCAATTTCATTCTTCTGCATGTAGCTGTCCAGTTTTCCCAACACTATTTATTGAAGAGACTACCTTTTGCCCATTGTATATTCTTGCCTCCTCTGTCATAGATTAATCATCTAAACATGGGTTTATTTCTGAGCTTCATATTCTGTTTCATTGATCCATGTATCTGTTTTTGTGCCAGTACCATCCTGTTTTGACTGAAATAGCTTGAAATCAGGGAGCATCATACCTCCAGTTTTTTCTTCTTTCTCAGGATTGCTTTGACAAAATTATTGTTACTTTTTTACCTGACATACGTAAGGGCTTGAATTCTGGTAGCAGAATAATAGCTTTGCTCACTTGCCTGACATTAATTTGGGGAAGTTCTCAGTCATCATTGCTTCAATATTTCTTCTGTTCCTTTCTCTCTTTCTTTACCTGCCGGTAGTCCCGTTATACATATGTTACACTTTTTATGATTGAAACTTACGCCCACAAAAAACCTGCATACAAGCGTTCATAGCAGTATTATTCATGATTGCCAAAGCTCAAGATGTCCTTCCACAGGTGAATGGTTAATATGTGGCACATCCAGACAACGGAATATTTTTCAGGGCTAAAAAGAAATGAGCTATCGAGCCATGAAGTGACATGGAGGAAACTTATAGGAATATTGCTAAGTGAAATAAGCCAACCTGAAAAGGCTACATACTGTATATTTCCAAGTATGTGACATTCTGGAAAAGCAAAACTAGGAGAAAACAAAAAGATCAATGTTCTCCTGTGGTTGGAGGAAAGAAGGGATGAATAGGCAGAGCCCAGAGGAGTTTTTGGGAAGAGAAAGTGCTCTGTATGATACTATATTCATGGATACATGCCATTATATATTTGTCTACACCCGTAAAATGTGCAACACTAAGAATGAATCCTAATGTAAACTACAGACTTTGGGCGATAATAATGTGTCAATGCAGGTTCATTAATTGCAGCAAATGTACCACATTGATGGGAGATGTTGATAATGGAGTAGTTTTAAATGTGTAGGGGCAGAGAATATATGTGAAATCTCTGTATTTTCTGCCCATTTTGCTATAACCCTAAAAGTCCTCTAAAATTCAAGTCTATTTAAAAATTTATTTCTGAAAACAACTAATGATGTTATTTCTATTGGATGAATATGTTTAGTGACACCAAATTGGATTTCAGCTTCTAAAATAATACTGTATATATTTTAAATATTAAAACTCAATAAATGTTTTACCTTGGAAATTGCTAAAATTAAATTATTAAATAATCAAGGCAAAGCGTAGGAGGTTCTCATTCTATAGTCCACATTTTAAAATAAGTAGTCCAAGAATTGTCTTAAGAATAACAAAGTTTAATAAGATGCCTGAAGCATATTTGTTTTTGTAACATATGCTAACCTCAAGACATGGCACTTGACCATTTAGTCAAGTTTTGAAATTTTGAAATCAAGTTTTGAAGTCAAATCTTAGTCAAGTTTTGAAATAATGCATACTGTTCAGATTATGGAGGTAGGACACATATAAGGGGCTGGCAGAAACTTGCCAGATCTCTTAAAGCCTTGGATTGGAATAGTCATACTGGAACTTCCAGCTATGTTTCATCGGTCAAAGTACCTGATATGGTCAAGTGCATATGAAGAGGCACCGAAAATTTACATGCAAAGGGACACACAATTCTACTACAAGGAGGGAGGAGAGCATTGAGAACAATAATCAGATATTCCACAAATGCTTACCACACTATTTTTTACAATAGGTAAAAAGAAATGCCTATTTTGTTTAAATTCCTGTTGTTTCTGATCTTTATTACTACTAGTCTGGTACAATTATTGACTTACACTCAGAGCTAGAGTCTTTAAATTCCCTTATTTCACTTCTATACTGACAAGTTCTTATTTTGTGATGTATATTTTAGCTTTTGTAACTGTGATAATAATGTAAAAAGCAAGCCTATTTGAATCCAAAGACCAAATGTCACTTGATTTGTATATGCCAAAAACTGGTGGGCCTCAACCAGAAAACATTAGGAGGGTGAGTGCATAGAAAGCACACAGAAATTATAAGACCCAGGTGGATGTCTGGAAGATGGTGTAAAACAGTAGCAGCAGCATTTCAGCAGAAGTCCAACGAACCCTGACAATGACGGAATAACAGAGGTAATAAGTAGCCGTGAGCGTCTGAAGAAGAAATTCACAACTCCGTCTTACTTTCTTAATCTGAGAAGAATCAAGATTTTCACGCTTAAGAACAAGCTTATATTAGGCAACCAAATAAATATAAGTAATCTATCAATATACTTTTTTGAGTCAGGGACACTATTCTTCACCTTGTAATGCCTCCAAACTCTGCCTAACACAGTGTCGTGTACTTTATTTGTGAAAGCATCAACATATGAATGAGTTGATAAGACCGTCAATTCTCTTTGAAATTTTACTCTCTCTGCGGAAAACACCAGTGTCAGAATTCTTTAGGGTTGATTTAAGCAGTTATGCAATTAAGATACAGAAAGTAAGGAGATGATTCGCTAATTTTCTTTTATTTGATGTAATTCACTCACATTGCTGAGTGAATTTAAAACATTAATAATTAAAAAATGTACATTTAAGTTACTTAAAATACATCACAAGTTTATTTAGGTTTTAAAATTCATGATAAACAGTAAGAAGTTTGCATTTATTGACAAGATTGAGAGCTATAGAACTTTTGAATCAGTGAAATTAATGTGACACTTCAGTGATAATTCTATAATGTAAACAACTTTGCCAAAGCAATTAATTATTTATGTACCACATTAAAAGTGCCTTGTGAAATTGAACTAATTCTTTGTATGCATAAAGAAGTTTATAATTAAACCAAAACAACCTAATGGAATGCATTTATAATATACAATTAACATTTGCTTTGGAAAGTTATAGTACTGACCATGTATATTTGTATATCCATCTCCCTTGGTCATTTGCTGGATGAAAACCAATGCTTAAATCTGTCCCCAGCCTATCTTCCAACGTTGAAAGCCAAAATACCAGCTGTGGTATAACCGTTCATACTTTGCTCATAGGGTGGTTTAACTTAGAGGGACGTATTTAATGTCTTATGCTGTCATTTTCCGTGTTGTTGATAAAATACTTCTAAACCTGAATCCACTCATTGAAGAAATAGTCAGCCTTATGTTCTAGTTAGTGAGCATATTCCCAAATAACTTAACATTGAAGATTGAGTATTTTACTTATAGAATCAAGACATAGGTCTTGATCTGATTTGCTTAATTCATAACGGAAAAAATAATGACTGTGTCCAAAAAAGATACCCAATTTAGAGAACAACTATTTCATCGTTCTTTTTCTACTTGTACTCTCACCATCCTGTTTTATAATTCCAGGGTCTGGTCCATGTCAGTTCTTAGACACAGGATAGTGTGTGCTGCTTTCCAAACAGAGGATGCTTTTTCAAGAGTCTGAATGTCTTTTGTATTAGTTCTCTCTTTTCCTCTTCCACCTGCTAAAACACACCTAGTGTTATGGGCTGAGTGTTTGCGTCCCTCCAAAATTCATGAATTGAAATCCTAACCGCCAATGGGGTTAGTGCCCTTATAAAAAGAGACATGAGAGCTTGCTCTCTCTCTCCACTCTCCACCACATGAGGAAACAATGACAAGAAGGCCATCTGCAAACCAGGAATTGCACTCCCACCAGACACCGGTTCTAGAGGCACCTTGATCTCAGGCGTTCCAGATTCCAGAACTGTGAGAAATAAATGTTTGTTGTTTAGGCCACCCCGTTCATGTAATTTGCTATGGCACAAATTAAGACACCTAGTATTGACCTAGGTTAAAAGTCATATTTCATGTGAAACTTTGTTTGCCTTTAAAGAGCTTATTAAATTTCTTTCTTCTGTGAAATTTTACAAATTTACACACCTCATTTAATCCCTCTAACAAATCTGCTCTGTAAGTATAAACATCTCCCACTTTACAGATGAGCAAACAAAAGTGTAGAAATTATAGAACTTTCTCAATGTTATTCAACCAAAAAAATATACGTTGGAGGATGTTTTTATTTAAGCTAGTTTCACTAAGAATTCTGAACTCTTTCCCTATCCTGAACCACCAGGTTACTTTCTCTCTTCCTCTGGGCTTATCCATGCTTAATGGATTGCTTTCTAATTACATGCCTATGTATCTTTCTCCATAACTAATCAGTGTGCTATTTGAGAGCGGGAAACATATTTTGCAGTATCTGTAGACCCAGAACTCAGTAAATTTCCTGGCACACAGTAGGGGCCGGATGAATATTTGTTAATCTGACCTGAAAAAAGACTCTATTTGTCAAGAAGCACTGCCCTTTTTATGGGGAAGTATCTTTGCTTTTTTCAAAGACTTTTCAAGAAATAAATTACTTTTGAATGCACACATTATTCCATTTTGACATCCTGGAAGGATTATTTGAAGCCCTGTAACTAATATACTCAAGGTAGTGTGACTTAAAGGACACGGTGACTGGTAGGGCTCAAGAAAGCATTTGGCAACCTTAACTTAGCTCACTGATGTGGACTAACAGGTTTGATAGTTCTGTCAGAAGACCTAGGTACTTTTCTGAGAGATGCTACAGGAATTTTTGCACATCAACAGTTATAGACATAATTTAGTATTGTTTCTGTCATGTCTTAAGAAGTCTGATCTACAAGGATTCTTATTAATTGGTGTGTTCAAAGGTTATTCCCATGTAAATGTGAAATAAAAAAGAGAGCATCATTGAGCATACTTGAACTCCAACAGTTAGCTGCATATCAAGTCATTTACACTTTTTGGCAGCTTCCTGGAGTTTAGCAATGTTGTTTCCTGCCATTAACAGATGGAGTCTTAATGTGAAAACTGCTACTGTAAAACCTGCAATATGTCAGGTTAAAGATTAAGTGAAATCAATGTTGGAAGGTGCTATCATATTATATATTACAATTGTATGTATGTGCCAATTATAAGCCTCATGAATTTACTTATTAAAGATAAAGATTTATGACAAAAACTTCAATATAGATAAGATGCTCTATGGAAACAAACTTATGTCCCTGATGTGAGTGACAGATGCTATGGAAGCTGCAGAACATCATGCTTGTCTGCTTTCCAAATTAAAGATGTACAAAACAAGAACATTTTTATGGGTTGCTGTTAAGGCTGATGGACCAAGAAGTTGACAGTTTCTAAAATGTTTTAAGTGCATATAATTGCATCCATCAACATCAAGATTTTTTTCTTCTCTCTTTTACCAGATAAATGGCTTAATCTCAAACAGCAGTGTTGTTAAATTCATAAATTTTATTGGGCAAATTGCTTAAAATACATGGGCCTGAAATACATGTTTTGTGTTTGCGTTTAACCTCAAATATCGTTATGATAATGCAAAGGACTGGACTGTCAAATTAGACTCAGACAAATCAGAGATCTTGCCCATTATCAAGCTTTACTAATACTTTTGATGATCTGATCAATAAAGAGGCACAGGTGAAAAAGAAAGAGACATGAAGCACCCCTCCTTCAGATATCACATGTGACCTTTGGCCCAGGGTGATGAGTGGAGACTGTAATAAGTGTACAAGTTATTACTTCACACGGTAGGGAGCATATAGGTTATGAAAGAGCCCATTTTACATCCCAGATGTTGTATAGCTTATGTGATATTCTACAGAGATCTATACATCATAAATCCATAGATCCTAGGTTGGTTTGACATAAGCAATGGTGAACCAAGGACATCTTGGTCAAAGCATTTCATAACAAGTCTTCTTTATCAAAAAATATCTTTGCCTATCTACAGGAGGATGATCATTAGCAATTTGTAAAGAAATTAGGTTGGTCATCTGCCTTCCTTCCCTCCAGTTAGCACCTGCCATAGGATAATCAAGAGAGAAATGGATCAGAGACCATGTGCATTACTTCTTTTGTTTCCAACTGTCAGTAAGTCAATGATCCATTTTTGAAGAATTTCGTGACCATGGAAAAAAGAAAGTTACTGTCTCTGGTAAGTGTTCCTATATGCTGCATGTATTCAGTAAATAAAACAAGAAGAGAGAAAATGTATAAAATCACATTTAATATCTGTTTATTTAATTAAATTTAAATACAATAAATGATTCTAGACCATATTAAATACTTAATAAATTTATCAACATATATGATGCAAACCTGTTTATGTAGAGTAATATTATATACTTACAAAATCCTTACAATTTTTAGAAGACAAAAAAACTGCAGTTTATAGAACAATTCTGCCGTTGAGTCAGATATTTTGAGGAAATAATTCTGTTTCTTCCAGGGAGAAAATTACCTAGTACAAGACTGACTCTTAATTTATAGAAAAAATTAAAAAGTTAATCTGACCTTATCCTCTTATTCATATTCCATACACCTTGGAAGTCTGCAATTTGCATTCCTCATTAAATAATAGTAAAGGGTTACCGTTTTCTTTGTCACTGAACAGAGCTGGCATCATGGGTATGCACAAAACCCCACTTAGAAGGAGTTTAACACTCTATGGCTGCCATCTTGTAATTCTTAACAATTTGATCTTTAAATTTGTGCCTGTTATGTGAAGTCAGATGGGACAATGACATATATGCCTGGGGCTTGGAGCATTAGCTGACATGTGGACCTGTTCCCCATTGCCTCCCTGCTTTCCCGAGCCTGCCTATTTCCTGAACCCTGGTGCTCCAATCCCTGCCCAGTTCCCTCTCCCTGTCAACATCCTGTGACTCTGCTGCTCTCTGCCCCAATGGGAGTCTGGGTGTGACCCAGGGAAGGTTGGGGTGCATACCCTGAAGCATCTCAGGGAGGAGCAACGCAGTGTCTGGTAGCACCATGGCTCATTTGGCAGAACAATAGGTGGGGGCCTCTCACCCACACCCAATCCAGGTACCAATTGTGTTGCATAACACACTTTTTTTTATTTACAATTTTTAAATTAAACCAACTTGAAGGCTGTTCAATAACAACAAGATGAGATTATCTGAACCTAAAAACTTGGAGATGTTCCGAAGTTCTAGGATTTATGCCTATGAGAAATGATCCCATCTAGATGGTGATGATATCTGTGGAGCCTGGAGGAGTGGCTCCACAGAGGTGGGATTTGAGTCCAGGTGAAGAGCCATTGCTAGAGGGAAGCTTCTAGGAATAGCAAGAAAACTGGAAGAAGCACGTCCCCTCTCCATTGTTGGTCTTCAGGCATCCAATTAAAGCCAACAAATAGCAAAATATAACAGAGAGCTCGCTGGCAAAGGAAGAAGGTGATGTGAGTTTTAGGGTGAACAAAACCTTCGTTTCTAAACAGTTTGTAGCCTCAGCGATCCTGCACACACTTTCACTAATTCCTATCATGTTTCATTAACTTTTGCTAATGGGCATGGTATTAGCATGTGTTCTGTTGCAAACGTATAGAGCAAACTAATTTCTCCTTGATAATTAGGATCAATCACCCCAACCGTTAGAGTAACCTCCTTTTTAGCCTTCAGTCAGTGGAATAAGGGAACCAAAATCTACAGGTGGTTCTCTTCACTTCAGGTTCAATGGCATATTATTATATCCTCTGGTGGAAGTACTCTGCCCCTGAGAACTGTCTCCAAACCTACAGAATTCAAAGATTCAGGGATAGAAATTAACACTAACTCAACGGGACGTAGAGACAGTGCTACTTCCACATTTTGTTTCTCATACTTGTACAGTAGGGCAGTGAGAGAATAAAAAGGCACATATTCTTCACTGACTGAAATCACTCACTGCCTCCATTTAGGACATCTTACAACTGACTCCATAAATGAGTATTCTACGATCTACTCCACTGGGTATGGATATATAGCAAATATTTCAATATCATGGATTCGAGACCATTGGTTAACTTCTTTTTCCTTTCAAAGAATATTTAATTCAAGTTAGGTTGTTTTACTAGGTTTTTTTTCTGCTTCATGTAAGCTTTTTAGGTAAAATTTTTATCAGCTAAAATATTTTGATTCTTGGGGCTGGCCCCGTGGCCGCGTGGTTAAGTTTGCGTGCTCCGCTGCAGGCGGCCCAGTGTTTCGTTGGTTCGAATCCCGGGCGCGGACATGGCACTGCTCATCAAGCCACGCTGAGGCAGCATCCCACATGCCACAACTAGAAGGACCCACAACGAAGAATATACAACTATGTACTGGGGGGCTTTGGGGAGAAAAAGGAAAAAAATAAAATCTTAAAAAAAATATATATTTTGGTTCTTATATATTGTTTTACTATTATAGTAGCTTGTTTAGCCCCTTGACTGTGTTTTCTCTACTCATTTTTAAGTGTTTTATCTTTCCATGGACCAGAAATGACTGATGTATGTAGGCAAGAGTTAGAGGTTTTGATAGCCCTCTTGGTTCTTAGCCCATGGGTACTTTTTCTGTTAATGAAGTGAGCTACAATATCTAAATGATGTGCCATTTGAAGCAGACTAGGATAGGGTCTGCTTCAGTTTTGCAGTACATTTTTGTTTCTGTGAGATCCTTAATTTTCACTACCTGCTCCTATTTTTTCCTTTCATTCCTAGTTCCAAAGGACATCTCCTTTCAAGTCGTCTCATGCGAAATCTGTTCTTCAGCAATAATTCATTTCCAAGATTGTTATCAATAGGTCTAGCATTTTTGCTTTTATTGTTTAATCTGTATACCGTTTTTGAGGCAATGTACACAGAGTAGGATTTAGACGACCACCATCGTGCTACGGGAACTCCAGACCTTACAAATATTGTGAATCCTACAAAACATTATTACTATTATTTAGATTTTTTTGTTTTTTGCTGTCAGTCAACACTTTTTAGAGTTGTGCATGTATGTGCCCTTTCTTTCTCATACATATTGCCAACATTTCCATGTTTCTATTTGGAATGATATTCCTTCTGCCTGAAGAACTTATTTTAGTATGACTTTTACTGCACTTCTACAGGTGACAGATTTGTTTGTTTTTATTTGTCTTGAGAATGCCTTTATTCAGCTTTCACTTTTGAGAGATATTTTCATTTAAATTTAGATTTCCTAGTTGGAATATGCTTTGTCAACCCTTTGAAGTATCAATCCAGTGTCTCCTGGATTCCATTGTTTTATTTGGAAAATCACCTCTTAATGTTCATGTTAATCCTTTAAGGTAGTATTTCTGCCTAACTTATATTTAAGACGTTGTCTTTATCGTTGTTTTTAAATGTTTAATTAATTTAATACAAGATGCCTAGTTGTGGTTTCCTTGTTACTTATCATACCTAAGATTTGTAGGGAATGTTGTATCTCTGGGTTGATACCATTCAGTAGTTTTGGAAAATTCTATCATTATTTCTATAATTATTGAGTTTTCCCAATTCTCTCCTTTTCTTCTAGAATTATAATTACACATATGTCAGATCTTTTCACTGCTTTCCATATGTCTCATACGTTCTTGCCATTTTGTTCTCTATTTGGATATTGTCTACTGATATTATTTCCAGTTCACAAATTCTCTGCAGTGACTAATCTTCTGTTAAATCCATGTATTGAGTTTTTAATTGGATTATTGTATTTTACAACATGAGCTTAAGTTTAATAGCTTAATTGATTCTAATTCCTGGTGAAATTTGCCATCTTTTCATCTATTTCTTAACGTATAAATCACAGTTATTTAAATATCAGTATGATAGCTTTAATACTCAAATTACCTATAATTATTTTTCTTTTTGCTGCTTTTATCTAAGTTTTGGGACATTTGGACCTGTGCCCAGGTGTATCTGGTACTTTTGGTTTAGTAGCAGACATTACGTATGAAAAAGAAATACTTAAATTTAAACTTCCAGCAGCAGCTATCTTTATTCAAAGAGTCTTGATCTTGTTTTATGGAATACTATTAGAATTAAGACAATCACTTTTCCAATTTTATTGGGATATAATTGACATATAAATTGTATAATTTAAAGTGTACAACATATTGATTTGATACACTTACATAGTGCAATATGATTACCATGGTAACATTAGCTAACACCTCCATCATGCCAAATAATTATCATTTCTTTTTTGTGGTGAGAACATCTGAGACCTCCTCTCTTAGCAATTTTCAAGTATACAATACAATATGGTTAACTATAATCACAATGCTGTGCATTAGATTCCTAGAACTTATTCATCTTCCAACTAAGTTTGTACTCTTACCAGCATGTCCCTTTCTCCCCTATCCCCCAGCTCCTGATAGCTGCCATGCTACTCTTTGTTTCTGCAAGTTTGGCTCTTTTAGATTCCACATATACATGATATCATACATTATTTTTTCGTCTGACTTATTTCACATAGCATAATGTCCTCAAGAACCATCCATGTTGTTGCAAATGGCAGGATTTCCTTTCTCATGGTTGAATAATATTCCATATATATGCATACCAGATCTTCTTTATGCATTCATCCACTGATGGACACTTAGGTTGTTTCCTTATCTTGGCTATTGTGAATAATGCTGCAACGAACACAGGAGTGCAGATATCTCTTCAATATCCTGTTTTCATTTCCTTTGGATGTATACTCAAATATGGTAGTTCTATTTTTAGGTAGTTCTATTTGAGAACCCTCCATACTATTTTCTGTAGTGGCTGTATTAATTTACTTTCCCACCAACAGTGTACAAAGGTTGCCTTTTCTCAACATCCTTACTAACACTTGCTATCTCTTGTCTTTTTGATGACAGTCATTCTAATATGTGTGAGGTGATATCTCATTGTGGTTTTGATTTGCACTTCTCTGATGAGTAGTGATATTGAGCATCTTTTCATGTATCTGCTAGCCATTTGTATATCTTCTTTGGAAAATCATGTATACAGCTCTTTTGTCCACTTTTTTTTTAAAGATTTTATTTTTTCCTTTTTCTCCCCAAAGCCCCCTGGTACATAGTTGTATATTCTTCATTGTGGGTCCTTCCAGTTGTGGCATGTGGGAGGCTGCTGCCTCAGCGTGGCTTGATGAGCAGTGCCACGTCCGCGCCAAGGATTCGAACCAACGAAACACTGGGCCACCTGCAGCGGAGCACACAGACTTAACCACTTGGCCATGGGGCCAGCCCCTCCTTTGCCCATTTTTAATTGGGTTTTTTGGGAGTTTTCTTGCTATTGAGTTCTATGAGTTCCTTGTATATACTGGATATTAATCATTTATCAGATACGTGATAAACATTTTCTCCCATTCCATAGGCTGCCTTTCATTTTATTGATTGTTTCTTTTGCTGTGCCAAAGCTTTTTATTTTGATGTATTGCCATTTATTTATTTTTGCCTTTCCCAAATTTTTTTGCTTGTGCTTATAGTGTCATATCCAAAGAAACCATTGCCAAAACCAATGTCGAAGTGTTTTTCTCCTATGTTTTCTTCTAGGAGTTTTATGGTTTCAGTTCTCACATTCAAGTCTTTAAATTCATTTCCAGTTAGTTTTTGTGAGCAGTGTAAGACAGGGGTCCAATTAATTTTCTGCATGTGGTTATTCAGTTTTTCCAGCACAATTTATTGAAGACGCTATCATTTCCCCGTTAAGTATTCTTATCTCTCTTGTCAAGTTTTAATTGACCATATATACGTGGGTTTATTTCTGGGCTCTTGATTCTGTTACATTGGTCTATGTATCTTTTTTAATTCCAGTAACATACTGTTCTGATTTCTGTAGCTTTGTGGTAGACTTTGAAATCAGGAAGTGTGTTGACTCCAGCTTTGCTCTGCCTTCTCAGGTTTGCTTTGGCTATTCAGGGTCTTTTGTGGCTCCATACCAATTTTAGGATTTTTTTTTCCTATTTCTGTGAAGAAAAGGCAGATTATTTTAATGCAATTTTGGAAAAAGTTCATTTGTTTCATTTCAGGTTTTGTGTGTGTGCTGTGACTAATGTATATACAGGACTGTCTTATTGCTAGAATGTAGCTCCTAGGATGTCCTAATTAGAATCCTGTGACATACAGAAGGGACCTTCCTTCTTGAATAATATAGAACTTTAATTTTATTTTTTATAGGCAGCTTTATGAAGCTGGATCAAGTTCATCCCAGTATATCTGCTTTTTAGTTTCTTTTTTCTGCTTGATTTCTTAGCCTCTCAGCCTAAGCTTCATATGAATAAGAAAATACTGTGAGAGTGAAATGGTACAGAAAGTAGGAAATCCCTCAAGAAACTTCTTCCAATCTGATGCTTGCTGCCTTAGTAGCTTTCCAGTGTTCTCAAAAGTTGAAATTAGTATTTTCTCTTTCTTTATTTCTTTTAATTTTGCATGTTTTGTTCATAGAAATGTGATTTGTACATAGAAGAAATGTTAAATCCTTTTTTCCCTACTGATATCTACTCTCTCTTTTAACAAAATTTCATTAAGAAAATGGATGGTTTTGTAATCCAAACCTCAATATTTTTAATGCAACAATATAAGTTTAAATTACATCCTACTGCAAGTACTTGTAGATAAAAGTAAGGTATCTCCCAAGAACTTAGAAGTAAAGGCAGAGGTTTTCTTCCTAATGATAGCTACCATCAGCACAATAATGGATTACTATGGTTGCTGGGCCACTATCTAGTCTTACACACAAATAACTGAGCAACTTTTTTACATGAACTTCATGGCACAAGATTCTAATTCAAAGCTCCATCAAAATCTACATGCCTACACATCCAAAACTTTGGATCTTTTAGGATTAGTAAAATTTAGCTCTGTGTTAGGTATAATGGTAGCAATAAAGCACAAATAATAGCTTTATCCTATTTTTTTTAACTAACCCTATAAACTAATCAAAATGAAAACTCACCCTCAGAATTTTTGTAAAGGGGGCCGGCCCCATGGCCAAGTGGTTAAGTTCACTCACTCCACTTTGGCGGCCCAGGGTTTCCCCAGTTCGGATCCTGGGCGAGAACATGGCACTGCTCATTAGGCCACGTTGAGGTGGCATGCCACATACCACAACTAGAAGGACCCACAACTAAAATATACAACTATGTACTTGGGGGATTGGGGGAGAAAAAGCAGAAAAAAAGAAAAGAAGATTGGCAACACTTGTTAGATCAGGTGCCAATCTTTAAAAAAGAAAGAATTTTTATAAGGGAAATGGGCAGATTTTGCAAAACATTCAATAAATCACGCAGAGATCTGCCAAATATTAATGAATCACTGCTTCCCAAGTCTTCCCAAATCTCTTACTATGCGTCCCGTGACAGATGTCTTATTTTCCGCAAGCAAATTTTTTTGACTATTATATTATCTCTGCTGAGTCCAAGTCTTTGGTTACTTGTTCAAATTTGAGGAGATAAACTGACCAGGGAGCTCAAAATAAGTCCTCCAAAGAAGCAAGAGGCACGCTTTATCAATATTAACCTTTTAACATGCTCTTTCCTCTTGTCACTAGGCTAAGGAGTCACTGGTTTGTTTGCTTTGAATTTGTTCCATCAGAATAGGAAAACAGTCTTCGTTCATTTTTTAAATAAACTTTTCATGTTAGAATATATATTTTTATTTCAGGAAGATTAGCCCTGAGCTAACATTTTCCTCCAATCCTCCTCTCTTTTTGCTGAGAAAGATTGGCCCTGAACTAGCATCCATACCCATCCTCCTCTACTTTACCTGTGGGGTGCCTGCCACAGCACGGCTTGATAAGCAATGCATAGATTTAAGCCTGGGATTCGAATTGGTGAACCCCGGGCTCCCAAAGTGGAGCATGAAAACTTAACCTCTACACCACCAGGCCAACCTCTAGAATATTTTAGATTTACATAAAAGTTGAAAGGATAGTACAGAACTCATATATACTCAAACCCAGTTTTGCCTGTTGTTAACATCTTACATTAGTATGGTATGTTTGTCACAATTATTGAGCCAATATTGTGTAGGGGAGGAAGACATTTCCTCTACCCACTCTGGGTCCTTCTGACTGGACATTGAATTAAATTCACATGAGGCAGAATAACAGGATAAAATTAAACAAAGCTTTATAACATGTATACATGAGGGAGGCTCAGGCAAACTGAGCAGCTTGCCAAAATGGCAGAAGCTCTCTTCTTAAATACCACCCTCAGCTAAAGACAAATGAGGATGTTGTGGGTATCCGGAGTCAGTTATGGAAGATTACCAAAAAAGCACAGTAAACAAGAGTAAGGTTGTTATGCAGATTTAAGTCCCTGCCTTCCACATTGATAAGAGTTTCTAGAGATAAGGTCATCCTCGCTTCCTGGTATAGAGAGGGAGACCCTTTAGAGATGGAGATTTCCTTTACAAATGTAAATATCTCTTAACAAAGGGTAAGTAAATTGTACTTTTCAGAGTTTCTTTCCTGTCTGCAGTTTTTAAAAGTAACCAGCCCAAAATAATCCTCATGCCAAAGAGATATATCTTGGGGGGGCCAATTCCAGTCCCCCGCAATTGATACACTATTATTAACTAATGTCTCTACTTTATTCAGATTTCCTTAGATTTTTACCTGATGATCTTTTTCTGATTCAGAATTCCTTCCAGGATAGCACATTAGTCTTAGTCATTATGTGTCCTTAGGCTCCTCTTGGCTGTGATAACTTCTCAGATATTCCTTGTTTTTGATGACCTTGACAGTTTGATAGTTTTGAGTATTACTGTACGAAGCAATTTATAGAATGTCCCTAAATTGCTTGATGTTTCTCTCATGATTGGACCAGGGTTATGAGTTCTGGAGGGGAAGACCACACAGGAGAAGTGCCATTTTGTCACATCACATAAAAGATGCAAACTATCAACCTGAATTAACACTGTCGACACTTACCTTGATCACCTGGCTGAGGTGGTGCTTGTCAGGCTTCTCCACTGTAAAGTTACTCTTGTGTGTGTGTGTGTCAGGAAGATTGGCCCTGAGTTAACATCTCTTGCCAGTCTTCCTCTTTATTATGTTCCTCTCCAAAGCCCCAGTACATAGTTGAATATTCTAATTGTAAGTCATTCTAGTTCTTCTATGTGAGATGCCACCACAGTATGGCCTGATGAGCAGCTCATAGGTCCTTGCTCAGGATCTGAACTGTTGAATCCCGGGCCGCTAAAGCGAAGTATGCAAACTTAACCATTCGGCCACAGGGCCAGCCTCTCTAAAGTTGCTCTTTTTCACCACTTTCTACACTGTACTATTTGGATGGAAGTCTATGTGCAGTTCATGCTTAAAGAATATAGAGCAAGTACCTTAAAACAGAGTATTTCTAATCCTCTCTTCTGTCTCTTGTGACCACTTACCATATGTGATAATCACTCAATACATTAGTATTACTAATTTATATGGTTATCTTGTAGATAAATTAAGAAAAAATTAATATAAAATAATTTATTTTATCTTTACTTAATCCTTCTCTGATGCTTTTTAGTTCTTTCTTTAGATCCACATTTTTCAACTATGTCACTTTATTTCTGTCAAAATAACTTCTTTAACATTTCCTTGTTGGGCACATCTCCTCATGATGAGTTACTTCAGCTTTTGACTGAGAATGTCTTTATTATTCCGAAATTTGGAAGGATAATTTGGCTGGATATAGCATTCTATGTCAGTGTTTTGTTTGTTTGTACCAACACTTTAAATATTTGACCCCACTTTCCTTTCTCTTGCATGGTTTCTGACAAGAAGTTTCCTGTAATTCTTACCCTTATTCCTCTACAGAGTAGGTAGTTCCCCATTCACCACCCCTAGGTTCTTTCAAAATTTTCTTTGTCTTTGATTTCCTGAAGTTTGAATATGATATTCCTACATGTTTTTCTTTTGGTTTTTACTCTGCTAACTGTGTTCTGAGCTTCCTGGATCTGTTGTTTAGTGTCCGTCATAAATTTTGAAAAGTTCTCATCCCTTATTACTTCAAATATATCATCTTCTGCTCCCTTCGTCTCAATTTCTGTTTCTCTCTCTCTCTCTTTATTTCTCTCTCTCTTTCTTTTCTTTCTTCCTTTCTTCCCTTCCTTCCTTTTCTTCTTTCCTTCCTTCCTCCCTTCCTTCTCTTATGGTATTCTGATTATATGCACACTACTAACTTTGGTATTGGCCCACATGTCTTTGATCTTCTGATCTGTAACTATTATTATTATTTTCTGTTTGTTTTTCAGTTTGCAAAGTTTCTCACGATGTAGCTTCTGGCTCACCAATTCTTTCCTTCGCAATGTCATGTCTACTGATCAGCTCCTTAAAAGTATTCTTCATTACTTTTACTATATTTTTGACCTCTCGGATTTCCTTTATTACTGTTATCTTTTTTAAGTTCCCATCTAAATTTGTTTAATTAGCTGTCTCTTTTCTCCATTACCTGCTTTTTCAGTTGGATCCCTTGTGAGAATACTTAGAATTATTGTAAATTCTCTGTCTGATAATTCTGATATCTGTGTCGTATCTAAGTCTGGTTGTCATGCTCAGTTTTTCTCTTCAGATTGTGTTTTTTTCTTGTCTTTTAGCATACCTTGCAACTTTTTGTTAAAAGCTGGACATGATGTATTGGGTAATAGGGACTGAGGTAATTGGCCTGCAGCATGAAATTTTATGTTAATCTGGTTAGGAGCTGGGTTATGTTTAAATTTTTCCATAGCTATAGATGTCAGAGTCTTCAAATGTCTTTAGTGTCCTTGTTTTAGTCTCTTCTCCTGACTTTGGGCTCCCTCAGTATTCCTTCCGAGCCAGTATGTATCTTGCAGCTCTTTCACCTGTAATCCAGTGTAATTATACTGGAGCTTTGTTGGTGCCCTTGGTGAAGGGAGGGCACTCTATAATCTTATGATTAAGTCTCAGTATTTTAGTGAGCTTGTGTTATTTCACAAGTGTAGGATAGTTCCTGCCTCCCTGTGACCCACCCCCCTTCCATTCCCTCACTGCGGTGTTCCCAAACTCTCTCTTTTAAGTTCCAACCTTTGTTGACTATGTTTCCCCCCACCTTTTACAAAAATCTCTGCAAAATGTTGTGCATTTGACAGAAAATAGTACAAAATGTTGAAAAGATCCAGAATCGCAGCATAAATGGTGGTTCACATTTAAAAGGTGCTTAAATTTTCTTGCCAGTAATCAGATTTCACCATCCCTAAGCAACCCAAGCCAGGGTAGCACAAGAGGGCATTCTTCAAAGTCTCAGATATGTTTTATCAATTAGCAAGTTTATGTGAACTATAGTACATTACGGCAGATTGTTATGAGCTTTTTTCTAATAATAATTCATGTCTCAGCAGGTATACAACACTCTTAAATTACTTTTATCTTACCATTGCATAGATACAAATCTGTACTCTAGTTTTCTAGTTTCTGGAGTTCTCAAATGAACATTCATAACCAATAATGCAATGTCTTATTCATCAGAATTAAAATTATAAGCTACCTTTAAGAAGCCCATGTTTTTATAACACTTACAATGTGATTCAATCCTAAATATCAAATAAAAATGTGACTCTTTCTAAGTAACAAATAATCATGGCTACTCTATTCAAAATTACATTATCTTCAACATTTTTCAATTCTTGATTCATCAGTGCAGTGGCCAAAGACATATGATTCAGAAATGCATTTTAAATTGTGGTGCGAAGAGGCTGATATCCTGGTGATATACAAAACAGTGAGATCAATAATATCACAAGTCATAGGTTCCACATGAGAAGGATACTGAGATTACATGTGTCTCATTTTAAATGAAAGGTTATTATTTTGGAACAAGGTACCTGGATCTTCAATTTAGCAAGATAACATCACCCCATGACATTCTTAACCACCTCTATTTGATACATATCAAACAGAGTACTATATCATTTTCATCCCATTTAGAAGGTTTCTTTTTCATATATGTGTATTATCAGGATGTCAGAGGCTTTATCAAATCTGAAAGTTCAGCCATAACTCACTTAAAAAGTAAAAGGTTTTATTTCTGGGTTAGGCTTTTTAAGCAAGCAGTCTTTTTTTTCTCTTCGGTCTTTCAAATAATGGTCTTTAGTTGTCACTCTGGGATTTTTTTAGTCTCATTTTATGAGTGGTCACTGGATTGTGGTGGTGAACATTGATCAGATTCAAATGTGGAATTAAACCCGTGGGAAGATGCATAGTCAGTGGATTTTGATGCTGTTTCCTCTGAGGCTGCAGTCAGTCTTCAATCACTGAATTTGGGAGGCTATGCAACATTTTCCTTTGAGATGGCAGGTTTGTGTCAGTTTGCTGCAGCCGCTCTGAAAATCCAGGATTTGCATGGCCTTGCTGACCAGATAGCAGCAGCTCCCCTGTTTTTGACTATCCTTCAGCACTTCTCTGAGAGGATGAGAGCATGAGTGACAGCCAAACCAGCAGCTCCATTCTATTTTATTCTAGTCACAAACACAGGGGCTCTGGGCTCCCGTGTTTGTCCTGTTGCTGCTGGAGCCTCCACAAAAAGCATTAGGCCAAATGACAATCGCACAAGCGGCAATGTCATTCTCATCAACCCATGTGAAGCTGGATTTCTAGTCAAGTCTATTCCATGGACTGTGAAGGGAACAGGCAGATTTTCTGTTGGCAAGAAGCTTAACCTCACTCAAACCTTAATTTGTCCCAACAAGGAAGAGATTGCTCTCCTATTTCATGTCACAGGGTTTTGCCAACAGACTACAGTTTGTTTGACCCCCTCACTCAGACATCAATAGATCTTCATTTTCTCCTTTCCAGTCCAGTTGAAATTTACCAACCAAGGGTCATAATTTAATGGAATGACAAATCTGTCCTTAGAGAAAGTACAAATATTTATATTTACAATCTAGCCATATAAACCTTGATTACTCAGTTTAACACAGAAAATGGACAAATTGATGCATTGTGACCACCAGACTTATATTATTTAATGAGTATTAATGTCTCTTCAATCCCCTAATCAATTGGATTTTTCTTTTGGTTAATTAATTTTTAGAGGGCCCATAATATCTTTTTACTCTGGGGATTCTAGGCAAATTTACGTCAAATGGCATTAGAAGACAAGGAGTAAAATCAAGGTAGTATGTTAAGTTAAGCCTGTGCATCCCTAATTATTTCTTATTCACAGTGCACTCATTTAGATAATTGGATCAGGAACGTGGTTAAAGCACTTCTGTCCCACAGTAAAATTTCCCTTACTGTGGCAATAAATTCTTCCACCTAGAGAATCCATAAAGTTAATTGATTTGGCTGAAGAATGCATACTTTTCCATTCTGGCCACCCTGGAATGTTCTTTCTCATAACCTGGTCATCATATCTTTTTCACATCTAGTGTAAGATCAATTTGTAACTTGCTGGGTGAACTAAATCTTATAGGACATTAAAACAATCCCAAACATGTTTGTGAAATAGCTTTCTCTAAGAAAAACAAACAATAATAGATTAAATAGAACTTTGGTACACGTGAGGGTTCCAGTAGAGAGCTGTTTCTCTTATCTTCCCACTAAAGAGACTTCAACTTCCCTCAGTATCACAAGCAGAGTTAATGTGGAGGAGGGAATGTCCCTGCCTGCCTCAACTGGGTTCCTTCTACCAGCTGTAGTCTACGCACTACTAAAAAATTGTATCACAGCCTGGCTCTGTAGTGCAATGGATAGCACATTGGACTTCTAAAAATTATACCACATTGTTAAGAGTGCTTGTCTAATAATGATTCAGGGCCAAACAGGTGCTCCAAATTTTTATTGTCTGCTATTTTTAACATTGCACAGTTGTGCACCTGTTCTGCAGCTCTCTGTTCTCAGAAGACTATTCAGAAAATTCCTTCTCAACAACTGTTAGGTGGCCTAGGTCTTGCTACTATAATGAGATCCCAGATGGGGGACAGATGAGGGTAAGTGAAGGATGTGGCCTAAGCACCTGGCTTGTGAAACTGCATGGAGAGTTTTGTCATTCCCTGAGATAAGAAACCTAGCAGTAGAATATTTGGAGAAGAAAAATGCACGACATCTTTTTTATATGTAGGTTTTGAGGTGAAATGTGCAGAGGTAAACATTCAATAAGTCAGTGGCTATGGCCACTCTGTGGAGTTTTAAAGGAAATGTGTGCTGGTGTTAAATATTTGGGAGATATTAATATATGCATATGAGTTGAAATTGTAAAAAAATGAATGAAATTACCCACGAAGATTATGTAGAGTAAGAATAGAACTTTTTTGTTTGTTTTTGACTTAGTTCAGCTATTCTCAATCAGTTTCGGTGAACGAAGTAAGTCCCAAGACCTAAGGCATTCACTCTATATAATTAATTTATTTATTTCCTGTGTAACAATAATGGTATTAGCTATGAATCAATCTTGCAAGAATGTAGAAAATAGTGCCACAAATAATTTTTGGGGGGCTTAATTTTCTTGAAAATCACCTGATTGAGAAAGACAATTCTAGAAATTGCAATACTTATACTTAAAATATTCTAATTAGAATTAATGTCATGACAACTTATATAAAATACAAAGAAAACCCTACAACTATATAGTTCTAATTATACTGTCATTTTTGCTATAAATTCATAGATTTTACTTCTACATGTATTATAAACCCCACGATACTTTTTTTAATCTTAATCATGCAAATGTCTTTCAAAGAAATTAGGAAAATAAATGATCTTTCATACTTGCACATATTTACTATCATTGGTGTTTTTTGATATTTACTGTATTCAAGTTCCTGTCTGGCTCCATTTGCCTTCCTCTTGAAGAAATCCTTACAGCATTTATTTTAGGGCAGGTCAACTGGTCTCAAATCCTTTCAGATTTAGTTAATCTGAAAATACGTCTATTTACTTTCATTTGTGAGGATATATTCATTAAATATAGGACACTGAGTTGATAGTTATTTTTTTCATTGTTCAGCACTTTAGCTATGTCTTTCCATTAATTTCTACTCCCCATTGTTCCTGATGAGAAATCAACCATCAGCATTTTGTTGTTTTCGTATATGTAATATGTCTACTCTCCACCCCTTTTGGGGGCTTTCAAGATTCACTCTCTTCTTATTTTATTTTTAGCATTTGACTATGATAGGTCTAGGGATGATATTCCTTATATTTAAAATGCTTAGGGTTAACCAACCTTCTTAGAAATGTGGCCTGATCTTTGAATTGAATTTGGGGACTTTTTGGCCACTGTTTCTTTAAATATTTTTCTGTTCTTCTGTCTCTTTTCTTTTGAGTACCACTGAGGCTCTTTATCTTTATTTTCCAATATTTTTCTCCCTTTTCTAGGGATTGGACAATTCTTACCAAACTGTCTTCCAGTTTATTGAATCTTATTTCTACCATCCCCCGTCTATTGTTATATCCTTCTAGTAAATCTTTTATTTTTTTCTTTTTAAAGATTCGCCCCGAGCCAATACCTGTTGCTAATCTTCTTGTTTTCTTCTTCTTCTTCTTCTCCCCAAAGCCCCCCGATAAATAGTTGTATATTCTAGTTGTGAGTGTCTCTGGTTATGCCATGTGGGACGCCACCTCAGCGTGGCTTGATGAGCAGCGTCAACTTGGTGCCCAGGATCTGAACTGGTGAAACCCTGGGCTGCAGAAGTGGAGCATGTGAACTTAACCACTTGGCCACAGGGCTGGCCCCTAGTAAATCTTTAATTTCAGATATCATATTATTTCAGTTCTATATTTTCTATTTGGCCCTTTATATACTGTTCATTAGCTGTTTTAAATTTCTCAGGAATTAAACTACTAAATTTACTGGTGAACTTTCTTAACCCTTTCAGTGTGGTTTTATTTTTTGTTGGGACTTGCCTATTTTGGTTATATACTTAGTCATCTTTCCTTATCCAAAGATATATGTCCTTACTCTTAAGGCATGACCTTCTGAGGTCTCTACTGAATGCCCATGTACTCAGTGAGTCTCTCCAATCAGGCAGGGACGAAATTCCTGCACCTCCCAGCCCTGGATGACCTTTGGCACCTATGCTCAGCTCCCAGTCTCAGCAGCAACTTATCCATAAGCCTCACGGAAATTCACTCTGCAAATGGGCAGCTAATTTCTCAGCCGAGAGCCATTGGTAACCCCACTTAACCCTCCCAATATTCTCCCTATACCTTCCAGCTTCAGCAGCACCAAAACCTGACTGAGCTCAGCCTCCTCAGTTCAGCAAGACTGCATACTACACAGAAGTACGACACCCCAGCTCGCCGGGTGTGGATTTTTTTCCTTCTTTTAAGGATCACAGTCCAAATCTGCATGTGGCCCAATGTCTGGAGACAGTTTTCTCATTTGTTTTTTTCCAGATTTATAGTTGCTCTGATGGGAGGGCAAGTTTGGTAAGTTACTCCAACATTCCATCTAAATATTCTTGTTTTTCCTACATGAAATTAATAGTGTGAATCTGTGGATTGCTAACTTTGATGGTTTGAAAATTCTTAGTTATTTTCTCTTTAAGTATTGCTTTTGTCCCAGACTTATATCATTTCTCCTTCTGGACTCTGAGTAAAGTTATGTTAGATTTTCTCTCTATTTCCTCTGTTTCTTACCCTGTCTTTTGAATTTTTTCATTGCCTTGTTTTTCTGTGTTGCATTATTCATGTTACATTAGAAAGTATCCTTTACTTCATCGATTCAATCTTCAAATTTATATTGGAGACAATTTTTACCATGAATGTATATTTGCTCTTTTTCAAATTGGCTATTATCTTCTTTATATTTTTCAGTTTTGAGCTGGAATTGTAAACACTCTTTTAACTTCTTGAAGTTAACACTCTCGAACATAATTATAGTTATGTTAGTATCTGTGTGTTAGCATTCTAATATCAGAAACCCACTTTTGTCCCCCGAGACACTAGGCTGTCAAAGGCCTACACAAACCCCCGCACCTCCTTCAGAAAAAGCAATGACTCTACATTAAAAGTGCCTCCAAATACTGAGTCCCCCTTTTTTGTAGGTTTATGTGTTCTATCATTGATGCGGTCGATTCAATTTATATCCAGTTTACTCCCCACATCTATGTGGTCCCTGTATATATTTTATTTATTAATACAGCTATTATATTTACTATATTTAAGTAAGATTTTTTGAATAGTCAAATGGCATGAAGAGATATCACATATAGAAAAGAAATGGCACAAAAACACATAAAAATGAGCTTAACCCAATTACAAAGAAGGAAAATACAAATTAAAACCACAATAAAATACAACTCCACACCCACTAGATGAGTTTTAATGTGTATCTATATTGGCAAGTATGTGAAGCCACAGGAACACTCAGGTGTTGTTTTTTGTTCTTTAAAATTCTATGTGTTTGATTTTTTTTTGGTGACACTAAAAATTATGTATATGTTTTTCCAGTTTTATTAAGGTATAATTGATCACTATAGTTAATTAACAATGCTACATGGATATTTGAAAATTATATTTTTTACATTTATCTTCCAGTTTTTTGCTAATATAAGAAATTCAGTTGATTTTGAATACTGAGGTCACATCCAGCAACCTTGCTAAATTAATATTACTTGTAAAAGTTTGTAGTTTCTTTTGGATTTTATGCATATATTATCATATCCCTGCAAGTACTGTTGGTTCTATTTTTTTCTTTCTGATAAGTATTTTTATTACCTTGTTGCACTGGATAGGAATGCCAGAATAATGTCAATTAGAAGTGGTAATATGTGCATTGTTTTTGAACAAATAGAGGAAGACATAGAAGCGATCATTCTTCTATTTTAATTTTGCTGAGATTTTTTTAAAAAACAGTAAACAGGTGTTGAATTTTGTCAGGTGATATTTTCTGTATCTATTGAGATGAATCAAAGGTCTTCTTTGGTTTTAACACATTAATACATTTAAAACACATTAATACATTTAATATTCCATTAAAACACATTAATACATTTGGGTATTAACATATTAAGATGTGTTAATGAGGTAAATCATACTGATGGAATTTCAAACGTTAATACAACCTTACATCCCTATCCTAAATTCTGCTTGACCATTATGCACGATTTCTTTTAGATATTACTGGATTTATTTTGCTAATGTGTTAAGATATTTTAAAAGAATGTTCACATTTGTGTTCATGAAATTCATGACATTGACCTTAATTTTCCTGTATTTTAGTATCCTTGTCTTATTTTGCTATCATGTTTTGCTGCCTCACAGAATGAATTGAAAGTATTTCCTCTTTTCCACTCCTCAAAAGAGTTGCTGATGATTGGTATTAATTTTTCCTTAGTTGTTTAGATAAAATTATTAGTGAACACATTTGGGCCTGGGATTTTCTTTGTGAAATTAAAACAAATTTTATACAGAACTATTTGTAGCTGCCTCTGACACAGGAAGGGTTAGTAATCACTGGAAAAGGCTTGCCGACAAACTGTGACCCAGAGGTGAGAAGGCCGGTTAGCCAATGACGGGTAAGACCTCCAGTGGGAGGCAACCTAAGCCAGGCACGGTCGACCAGGGGCACAGATGGAGACCCGATATCGGGAGCATGAGGGGCCGTTGCCTAGGAGGCCTTGCATGCTCCAAGATAAGAATATACGAGCACAGCAAGAACATGATAATATCAAAACAGAGGCCGAGGGAGGGCTCCTTGAGAAATCACTAAGAATACTTGGCATCTGCTAATTACATTGTCCAGAACACCTGTGTATGTTTAACAGATGTAAGCTATGTATATACTGAAGCGCTGGTTATAATAAACTCAGAGTGGCCATCAGCCCTCTCCGCATCTATCCTGGTGTGTACATTGGATTGTGACACTGACACTATTCATATCTTAAATTTAGAAAGATTTTTTTGACTGAGCATGTATTTTCTATGAAATTTTTCCATTTCATTTGAATTGGAAAATTTATTGTCATATAAGTGGAAAAAACCCAAATGTTTATCAACTGGTGAACTGATAGATAAACAGAGGGATATTCATAGCATGCAATTCTACTCAAGAATAAAAAGGAGTAACTCATTGATATTTGCGAGAAATAACATGGGTGAATCTCAATTGCATTATGCTAAGTGAAAGAACCCATACTCAAAGGCTACATGGTGTATTATTTCATTTATTTGACATTCTGGAAAAAGCAAAACCATAGGGACAGTGTTTGTTGGGGACTAGGATTGGGGAGAATTTGCAAGAATTTAAGAGACTGCTGAAATTGTTCTATATATTGATTTTAGTCATGACAACATGATTGTATACAATTGTTAAAACTCACAAAACTTTACACTATAAAAAGTTATATTTTGCCTGTATGTCAATGAACATACTATTCTTTATAAATCTAAAGAAAAATAAAATAAAAACCTATTGCTTTGAAGTTATTCTTAATATTTTCCTACCTATTATAGTATCTTTAATGACAGTTCCTTTTTTATCTCTTTCATCAGTAAGTTGTGGACCTTCTCTCTCTCTCTCTCTCCATTTTTTTTTTTTTTTTTTTTTTTTTTTTGCTGAGAGACATTTACCCTGAGCTAACATCTGTGCCAATCTTCCTCTATTTTGTATGTGGGTCACCATCACAGCATGGTCGCCGACAAGTGGTATAGGTCCATACCCAGGAACCAAATATGGGCCACCAATGCAGAGCATGTCCAAATTAACCATTAGGCCATGTGACCATCCCCTGAACCCTCTCTTTTTAAAAATCATTTGGGTTATGTAACAACTATGACACCTGAACATCATAATCACAATGATGAGTATAAGAACTGTGAAATTGCCTGGATTTGTTTGCCTGCTTTGGAAGTTTTAAGAAAAGGAAATGATAGGTTTAAGCCCACCAACTATCAAGTCATTGCATATTCTAAAAATCAGAAGGGTTCTTAGCAGCATTTAAGAAACCCCAAAACTCTTGCAGCCCCAGGACAGATTGTGCTGAAAATCAGGCCTAGAGTCAAATGTAAGGGAGGAAAGCTGAATAGGAGATTGAAGGGTCAGCCATGATAGAGATCCTATGTTAGAGACAATGTCACAATAGGTGAGAACATCCTTAATCTGACGTGAGAAAACTTGGATAGTAGAGTCTAAAAATCTGGAGTTTTCTTGAAACTTCTGCTGGCAAAGTAGCTCCTTTATTTTTTGTGAAGAAGAGCAGGTTCCCCTTATCTGAAAACCTTTCCAAGATCACATCTGAAGCAGTTGATTTACAAAATGACACTTGGCCTCCTCGTCATTCATCCTTGCCTTCTCTAATTGTCTCTAGACAGTAATTCATGTTGCCCTCAGTCCAACCTCAGTGGAGAGAGTCCCAATTATGTAAGAAATAGCTTAAACTACAGAGAAATTCCAGGATATTAGTAATATATATTGGGAAGAAATCCATGGAAAAGTATGGTAGAGTTTCCTGATGATATTGGTTCTAGGAGGGCAGGAAGTAAGATTAGATGGGGAAAATTTTACTGACATAAGTGCATTCTCTATTGGCACTGGATTTAATTTCCTAGTAAGGATATCCAGAGCTGTCCTAAAATAGAGCTGTCTCAATATGTTTCTAGAATGATTTCTTGAAGCTTAAATATGATGACGACCTAGCATAAATGAGGTGGACTTGACAGCAATGTCATAGTGTAGTATTATAAAGGATTGAGAAACCAAAGAGGAGGGATGTTAACAGGCTTTTATGTGAGACCAGAGGAGCCATGATCTGACTATGTCCCTTGGGAGGGCCCAGAGGACATTGCCATTTAAAAGACTGACTTAACCCAGGTTCTCCACCAAACCAGCTGCCATGACTAGTTCATTCATGATCCTTTTGTGTCAACACTAGAGTGACTAAAGGGGGAGGCTACCTAACATTCAACAGAGCCAGTCATTCTATCCTCTTGGCTCTTGTGTGCCTCTATTTTAGTAAACACTTCCTTGAGAGCAAAATGTCTGCATACATAAGGTTCAGAAGCACAAGTCTACACATATAACTCTTCTCAAAATTTTCTTGTCTCTTTTTCTCTCCTTTTTTTTTGCCTTTGCAAGCCTTTGGTCAACCAGGCAACATATTTACTACTGTCTAAGACTCCTTCTTTACCTATGTGTTGAGCCACTTCTCTTTGAATGGACATGGCTTCTCCTTAAAGTGAACATCTAATTTTACCACTCTTCGGCTCTGCCTATGCACTTTTCCACCGCATTTTAGGCCTAGTCCTTGAATAGATGGATCTATCCCCAGCATCACTATACCATACCCATCCCTTGCTGTGTGAACCACCAATTTCTTCCTCTTCTGATGATTGGTCCTAGGAAAGCTACCATGTGTCCCTAAGTGTGAGCTGAGAAAGAGGCAACAATTCAGCAGATAGATGCTACAGGACCAGGCCACTCGTCCATATAATTTATTTTTGACTTCCGGATTTATTTAGGGCCTGATTCTAGATGTACATTTCCACTATACAATATATTATTGCTGTTCTTACTTGTTAAGCACTGTATATTTGTGTTTCCCCCAAATTCATATGCTGATACCCCAACCTCCAACAGACAGGTGATAGGAGGTGGAGCCTTTGGGAAGTAATTAAGTCATGAGAATAGAGGCCCATAATGGGATTAATTTCTTTTTTTTAAGATTGGCACCTAAGCTTACAACTGTTGCCAATCTTCTTTTTTTTTCCCCTGCTTTTTCTCCCCAAATCCCCCTGATACATAGTTGTATATTTTAGTTAGGGGTCCTTCTAGTTGTGGCATGTGGGATGCCGCTTCAGTGTAGCCCGATGAGTGATGCCATGTCCACACCCAGGACCCAAACCAGTGAAACCTTGGGCCGCTAAAGCAGAGTGTGCGAAATTAACCACTTGGTCACGGGGTCAGCCCCGGATTCATTTCTTTATAAGAGGAAGAAATCTAGTCCTCTCTCTATATACAAGATACAATAAGAAGGATAGGATAAGAAGGCGGCCATCTGGGGGCCGGCCCAGTGGTGCAGCGGTTAAGTTCCCACGTTTGGCTTCTCTGCGGCCTGGGGTTTGCTGGTTCAGATCCCGCGTGCGGACATGGCACCGCTTGGCACACCATACTGCGGTAGGAGTCCCACATATAAAGTAGGGGAAGATGGACACAGATGTTAGCCCAGGGCCAGCCTTCCTCAGCAAAAAGAGGAGGATTGGCAGCAGTTAGCTCAGGGCTGATCTTCCTCAAAAAAAAAAAAAAAAAAAAATGAAGGCGGCCATCTGTACGCCAGGAAGAGAGCTCCCACTAGAACTTGACCATGCTGGCACACTGGTCTTGAACTTCCAGCCTTCAGAACTGTGATAGATAACCATTTGTTGTTTAACCCATCCAATCTATGGTGATTTGTTATAGCATCCCAAACTGACCAAGACACTCTCAATTTATTGACTCAGCAGATCTGTGATAACCCAGCTCATGGTGTACGACTCCAATTATGATTTAATTCATAGACTATACTGGAGATTAGTAGCTCTTTTTCAAGAGCGCTTGATTCTCTGCCATGGAGAGGATTATTTTGCTACAGAAACCTAGGGGTCTGTATTAATCAGAGTTCTCCAGTGAAACAGAACCAATAAGATATAGATACAGATATCTAGAAAGAGATTTATCATGTATGAGAGGATTGACATATAAAATTAACCATCACAGTCTGTCTGCCACTTTTTTATTGGGGCCTAAAAGTGACTCCACTTAGCATCCCATCCTCCTTGGGTATCTCTTCCACGATATGGCCCAAGTTGCAAAGCAGATTTCACAGCAGCCTGGACCTCCTCCAGGGGCCTCTCTCCACTGAGTCCTACTAAAATAAGTTGAAATCCAAGCTCTGCCTCTTATTAATTGTAAGGTACTTGGAAGGTTATCATATTTCACCAAGGCTCTGTTTCCTGAAATATCAATAGGACAACAAAGATTACCCTACTCTCTAAAGTAACTGGGAAGAAAATTATATGAGTAGTTATTTTAGATGATATTTTACTGCTAATATGATCTATAACAACAATTTAAATAGTGAAAAAAATTAAGACCTGCCTAATTCATGTCTAATTACTGAGTCTAATCAATATTTTTCAGTATATATTTATTTTAGTTGACTTCTCAGTTAATTCTTACATTTTCTTACTATTGACCTTCCTTCATTTCTAAGGCCCTCTCCTCTTATGTGATCAAAGGATCTTTGTTTTCTGGTTTTCCTTTTTCTCACCAAGGCTATTTATTGGATAGTGGTAAGGCTTTAGTTTTTATTCATAATATTTTTTGGTAGCTCTTTGTCTCACAGATATAGAAAGAAGATATTTCTGATGTTTCTCTCTGTGGCCTTATTCAAATCTCGTCTACATTCTCTCACCTTAGATGATCCAATTTACACCTAATGTTTTACTTCTTACCTATATGATGATGACTCTTGAATTTATGTCTCTGTCTAAATGCCTCTTCCTAGCAGAACATTCACATATGTATTTCGACATGTTTACAACATCTTCCTCTCATATTCCTCTCACAGTTATACCTCAACCTCTATTACCAAATTTAATTATTTCCACTACTTTTCCCCTGTATATTATATTAGAAGAAAACATGTATTATTTTATTTTTCTAAATTAATCTGTATTATCCATGGTGTAAGAAATTAAATCTCAGTCCTTCTGAGGACTCTCTCTCTCTAGAGCCTTGAGAAAGTAAATTTTTCAGAAGCCTCTTGCTCAGTTCTGTAGTCTCCAGGCCACATGGTGCCCTGTGGACATGTTTATTGTCTGAGACCTCAGGTTTCTAAGCAGGTGGCTGCTTTGGCTGATTCTGCACTATTACTAGATGCAAGGAGCTTTGAAAAATTTAACAGTCCATGGTCTAGGCAGCCTTCCTGGGGCACAGTCTGCCTCCATTCCTCTCCAAGTTCCTGGCTGTCTCATGTCATCTTTGCAAAGGAATGTGTTTAAAAGGACCCTAACATCCGCAAGATTCAAAATCAGCCTCCGTCCCATTTTGACGCTTGAGGACTCTCCATCTACCCTTGTCAGCAGTTTCTGCTTCATTCTGCCAATCAGTTTCTTTACCATTTTCCAACTCTGTGAAATTCTGCATAATCTCTGCTCCACAACCTTTTGGAGTGAAAGTAGAAGAATAAGAAGTGATCTTTTAATGTCATCTTTTTACTTTTCTTTATAACTCACCTTGTCTCATCAGTATATGATGCTGCTCTTAATCAACCAAGTGTGAGGCATAAGAATCACTCAAGGTTCTTCGCTCTCATTTTATTATCAGTTCCTGATGATTCTGTCTAGATATCACTCAAATCTGTCTCCTGCTCTAACCGGTTTACTGCCAATACCTTAGCATAAACCCCTACTATTTTTCCCTTACTAATCTCACTGCCTCCAGCTGCAAATCCCTTCAGACAATGGTCTAATTTCAACAGATTAATATTTCTAAAATGCAAACCTCATCTTGCTACCACCTACCCCATCCCCACCTACTTAAACCCCTTATGGGATCTTGTAAAGAAAAGTTGCTGTTGTTATTGTTTTAATCATTCCTTTGCCTGGGATTTAAGTAATCACCTGGCTAATGATAGCTCCTCTGTACAGGGTTTGTATCCCTTATCGCTTCTTGTCTACAATACCCTTTGACATACATTACCCTATTCTAAGAGAAGTAAGCTGAGCTTAACTAATTAATCAAGCACTTTGTCACTGATGGAGCCAAGATTCCCACCCAGGTCTCTCTTAGTAAGTTATCATTCATATACGGATCCTCCCTGTTTCGTCATATTATTGCCAATGCTTGTCAAATCAAAGTACCTGAGGTTTTTCCCCCTAAAAACCTGTCATGCCTTCATCCTCTTGAATGTTTCCTTTACTCTACTTACAATACTAAGTATAGATTCTTTCTTGGCCCAATTCAACTTGTACTTAGGGCTGCAAAAGTATCGCGATCTCTGAAGAACCTCCACTGAAGGTCAACGATGTCTGTGTCAGGTGCCACTCTTTTATGCACCTGTAGAAGCCTATACAAACCATCATCATAAAATTTATCCTTCACTTTTGTCATTGTTATTATTCTTGAATATTTTCTACAATAGAAAGCTCCCTAAGAATGAGAACTGTCTCTTTCATATTTTCACAGCATCAGAAGGATGAGGAATGGAGCCGAGCATCTGGACACAGATAAAGACACATTTACTAAGCAAATGAATATGTGAATTAATAAATGTATTTTAATGTTTTTTGGACCATACTGAGCTCTTATTCCTGAGTTACCAGGTGGGCTAGTGATGACATCCATGATGGCCCAATGTGACATGTGTCTGCATCATGAGACTCTTTTACTAAAGGCCTCACTACTTCTGTTAAGGTTTTTGTATAGATTATGAAACTCTAAAGCTGCAGTCTGTTTGTATCTTTTTTCTTTGAAATCTCACTTCTCCACTCCAAATCTCACCTACTTTAAATACTTCCTATTTTATAGGAATTATTAATGCCCTGATATTTTAATATTATTTTCTTCGTTCTACTCATGAATTATTCATCTTCTTTGATAAGCTGGATGAATGTGTTTTTTTAAGTTTTCTCAATCAAGGCAATGTTAATTTTGTTGACAAAATAGCTCCCAGCGGTCAGCAGAATTCTAAGATGGTGCCTAAGATTCCTGCCACTCAGCGTACAGACTCTGTACACTCCCCTCTGCTTGAGTGTGGGCAAAACTTCTAACAATGATGGGATAATCACTCTTACAATTATCTTATATGACACCAGACTCATCAACCAAGCCAATTATAGGAGATTCTTCTGCTGGATTTGGAGAAGGAAGTTTCTGTGTTGTGAGAGAGGTACATGGCTAGGACCTGCAGGAAACCTCCAGGGGCTGAGAACAGGTCCTGACTAACAGCTACCGAGAAAATAGGGAGCTAAGTTTTACAACTGAAAGGAATTGAATTCTGTCAAAAATCGCTTGAACTTAGAAGTGGACCCTGAACTTCAGATGAGATGTTCAGATGAGATGAGTCTCCATCGCCAATACTTGCAATTCAACTGGTGAGATACTGAGGAAAAGTCTCAGGTGACCTATATCCGGACTCCTGAACCATGAAACTGTCATATAATCAATGTGTATGTTCTGAGCTGCTATGTTTGTGGTGACCTGTTGTGCCACAATAGGAAACGAATGCACTGATCCTCATTCCTGTCAGTAACCGTATGAACATTGCTGGTATAGTACCTCTCTTTCATATTTCTTAGTTAAAAGGAAAACACATTTTAGAGATATCAGATTTTTTTTTTTTTATTTTTCTAATGGATACTAACTTCTATACTGTTTATATGCTGTTTTTTACTGGTCTCCATCAGATCCCAGAGTTTTTACTCAACAATGCTTTCCTCTGCTCCACTTACTAGATACAATACTGTCTGCTTCTAACAAATTGCCACCATTTATCAGCAATTAACAGCAGCCTAAAATAGAAGAAAAAGAAACCTCAAAGGATTAGAGAGGAAAACTTTACTTTCTGACCTTTCACCTGTGTGTAAAAGGCAAGCTTTGGATTTGTGTGTTCCTGAAGTGTTATTAAATGGAGTTCTTAGTTTGAACAGTACAAATTTATATTTGTATAGTAATTTGAACATTAATCTTCACAATACAATTGTGAGAAGTCACGGGACATATTATTATCTTCATTTTATCTTTTATTTGATTTCACCAAGATTATTTAAAGGATAATGGTAAAACTGATCCTGGCATCTACCTCTTTTTATAAACCATCCCTCTGCATGCTGCACTTCTGCCTTTCCTGCTTCCTAAGGAAATATAAACACCCATTTATGTTTTTGTTATTTCAAACTTCATAGCATTCATAAAACTCATTGAGCCTCTGTCTCTTTCTTAAATGTCTGTTTTTTTTTTCCCAAATATTTTATGGAGATTTTCAAACATACAACTGAGTTGAAAGAATTTTACCATGTCCATCCACATATCCACCAGGATTCCCACATTAACACTTTACTATACTTCATTTATTACATATCTATCCATATTTCTATGCATCACCCATCATTCCATTTTATTTTTGATGTGACGTATTACAAATTAAATTTGAGATGTCAGTATAGTTTTCCACAAATAGCATGCATAGCATCAGAATATGATATCATCATTGAAAATATTTTCTTTTTTTGATGTAAGTTTTACACACAATTAAATGCACAGATCTTAAATACACATTACCTTAGTTTTGACAGAGGCATGCACTTGTTTAAGATACCCAGAACGTACTGGCAACTTGTTTCAGGTTTGTGTAAAGATTAAGACGTTTTTTGTAACCCCTACATCAACAGACTCCTAGCCTAAAGTACTTGCTAAAACCAAAACCTGCTTAAACTGTCAGTTTTCCTTGTTAAACCTGAACCTGAAGAATATACTTCCCCAGCCTTGCTTACCCTTAGGCCATTTACTTTTGAGAACTGCCTTGCGTGGCACATCACATTCTTGTTTCCATGTTCTTTTTACTCCAGATCAACCTGCTTCCCTGAATCATATAAAACCTTTGCTTATGGCCAGAAGGCATGGCAGTCTTGCTTTCACAATGACTTACCTACCATTGGTGAATAAAGACTTCATCTTTCTGGTTCCACTTCGAGGGGGTGGGAGGGCTTTATTCCTAGGCATTTTGATAAGTGAACATAAAAGTCTTCTGTTTATGTCACAAAAAAAGTACTAAATTATTACACATTTAATGGAAATGCTATTTCCAATTTACTAAAACATAGATAGATTATTGACAGACAGACAGAGAGAATCTTATTTTGGCACATACAATTTTTTCTATCTTATGTTCTCTCTCCTGTTTAATTTTTATAAATATGTGCAAGCAGGAAAGAATACAGAAAGAGGACAACACCACTCTTAAAGCAATAGGCCTTGTTGTAAATTGAACTTTATCTTGACTCACACCCTCCATCAGAAATTAAAATAATCCTCAAATAGACATTTAAGGATAAAAAAATTGTACATGGTGCTAAAAAATACATGAACTAACATCACTGTGGTGGTGTGAGAGGATTTCTTTGTCTTGCCCTTTCAATCTACAGCAAGTAAAACATTCATAATCCAACAAAGTGTACATTGCCCAACGTACAAAGATGCAGAAGAAATCCACACATCAGTACAAATGAAGGTGGGTGGATTAGAGCACACAGAGGAGGCTAAAGAGGGGAAAAGCAGAGGCAGAACCTAAGACCCTGGAATTCCAGCTGCTACAGCCAGCCCCAGCCCCAGAGAACAGAAGGGGCAGCAGCAAAGGTACACATGTGACTCCAGCCAGCCAGCCATAGTGGCACTTGTGGAAACAGGATTGGAGCAGCCTTGGAGGTGGAGCCCTGTGCTCCAGGGCCTCTGGCCACAGCTTGGAGCCTGGTAGCAGTGGCTGAGGTACACACAGGACTCTTACATCCCAACCACAGTTGCGCCTGAAGCCATGAGGTAACAGGAAAAAGCTGAGACAGTTTTCCACAAACCCAGTTCCTTCTACCTCTCCCACCACCCTCTCATTCTCCCCACAATGGAGATGAGCTTCTGACCCAGGTGATCCTGGACACTGCTGAGGCATTGGCCAAATTCAAAAATAGATGTCATGAAGAAACTCAATAAGGTACAAGGAAACTCTGAAAGCAGTTTAATTAGCTCAGGAACAAATCAAAGAATAAAAAAATATGTTACAAAGAGATTGAAATTATAAAAAAGAAACAAACAGAAATTCTAATGCTGAGAACTCAATAAGTGAGGTGAAGAATTTATTAGAAAGCATTGGAAATAGAGCAGATCACATGGAAGAGAGAATTAGTGAGCTCAAAGACAGCAACCTAGAAATGTTGCAGATAGAAAAGGGGGGAAAACTAAGACTTAAAAAAATGTAGAAATCTATGAGAATTATCCAATTCCTTGGGTAATAGATATCCCAGAAGGAAAAGAGAGAGACAAAGGAGTATAGAGCTTATTTAAAGAAATAATAGCTGAGAACTTCCTAAACCTGGGGAAGGAACTGGATATACAAATCCATGAAACTAAGAGGACACTCAACTATCTCAATGCAAAAAGATCTTCTCCAAGACACATGATAATAAAACTGTCAAAAATAAATGAAAAATAAAGAATATTAAATACAGCCAGCGGAAAAATACAGTAACCTACAAGAGCTCCCCATTGAGCTACAGCATATTTCTCAGGAGAAATTCTAGAAGCCAGGAGAGAGTGGAGAGATATATTTAAAATATTAAAAGATAAAAGCTGTCAGCCAAGAATGCTCTATCCAGCAAAGTTACCTTTCAGATATGAGGGAAAAATAAAGACTTTCCTAGACAAAAAAAAACCCTAAGGCAGTTCATTATCACTAGACTTGCCTTACAAGAAACGCTGAAAGGAGATCTCTTATCTGAAACAAAAAGACAAAGGTATACAAAACACTGAGAATCAGAAAGTTGCAATAAGATAGTATACACTTAATTACAACATAAAAGTTAATGGGAAAGGATGCATTAAAAATGACTGTAACCATTCAATTTGGTAACAAATTCACAATACAAAAAGGAATAACTTTTGACAATGAAAACATAGAAGAGGAAGAGGAAAAAGCTAGAACCTGCATAGTCAAATGAAGATAAGATACTATCAGGATACGAGATCTTTTATACAAATCTCATGGTAACCAGAAAATGAAAATTCAGAGCAGAGTCATGAAACATAAAAAAAGAGGAAAGTGAAAAACACATCACAGAAAACCACCAAACTGAAATGGCAGACAGAAACACAAGAAAAAAGAAACAATGGAAACATACAGCAACCAGAAAACAAAAGATAAAATGACAGCATTAAGTCTTTATATATCAATAATCATCCTAAAAGAAATGGATTAAATTCACCAAACAAAGGACACAGTGGCATGATAGATTATAAAACTCCAAGCAAATGGCAAGCAAAAGAAAGCAAGTGTAGCTATACTTACATCAGACAAAATAGATTACATGTCAGAAAAGATAACAAGAGGGGCCAGCCCAGTGGCACAGTGGTTAAGTTTGAATGTTCTGCTTTGGCGGCCTAGGATTTGCTGGTTCAGATTCTGGGTGCAGACTGATGCACTGCTTATCAAGCCATGCTGTGGCAGGCATCACATAGAAAGTAGAGGAAGATGGGCACAGATGTTAGCTCAGGGCCAGTCTTCCTCAAAAAAAAAAAAAGATAACAGAGGTAAATATGGACAGTATACAGGGATAAAGGGGACAATCCAACAAGAAGACATAACATTTATTAACATATGTGCACCTAATATAGGAGGACCAAAGTACATAAAGTGATTATTAACAGATTTAAGGGAGAAATTGACAGCAGCACAATAATAGTAGGGGAGTTTAACACCCTACTTACATTAATGGATAGATCATCCAGACAAAAAGTCAACAAGGGAACATAGACCTTAAATGAAACATTAGTACAGATGAACTTAATAGATATATATAGAACATTCCATCAAAAGCAGCAGAATACACATTCTTCTCAAGTGCGCATGGAACATTCTCAACGATAGACCACATGTTGGAGAACAAAAGAAGTTTCAATAAATTTAAGAAAATTGAAATCATATCCAGCATCTTTTCAGACCATAATGGTATGACATTAGAAATCAAGCAAATGGAGGGGCTGGCCCCGTGGCTGAGTGGTTAAGTTCGCGCACTCTGCTGCAGGCGGCCCAGTGTTTTGTTGGTTCGAATCCTGGGCGCGGACATGGCACTGCTCATCAAACCACGCTGAGGCAGCGTCCCACATGCCACAACTAGAAGGACCCACAACCAAGAATATACAACTATGTACCAGGGGGCTTTGGGGAGAAAAAGGAAAAAAATAAAATCTTTAAAAAAAAAAAAAAAAAAAGAAATCAAGCAAATGGATAAAAGATTTGAATCAAAGGCCTGTAACCATAAAAATCCTAAAAGAAAACGTACACAGTGTGCTTTTTGACATTGGTCTTAGCAATATCTTTTTGTATATGTCCTCTCAGGCAAGGAAAACAAAAGAAAAAATAAACAAATTAGACTACATCAAACTAAAAATCTTCTGCAGAGCAAAGGAAACCATCAGCAAAATGAAAAGGCAACCTAAAAATTGGGAGAAGATATTTGCAAATCATATATCCAATAAGCCATTAATATCTAAAACATATATAAAGAACTCATACAACTCAACAATAAAAAAAACCAAACAACCCTATTAAAAACTGGGAAGAGGATCTAAACAGATATTTTTCCAAAGAAGATATACAGATGGGCAGCAGGCACATGAAAAGATGTTTAACATTGCTAATTATTAGAGAAATACAAATCAAAACCACAATGAGATATCACCTCACACACATCAGAATGGCTATTATTAAAAAGACAAGAAATAATAAGTGTTGGAGATGATGTGTAGAAAAGGGAATCTTTGGACACTGCTGGTGGGAATGTAAATTGATGTAGCAACTATGCAAAATAGCATGGTAATTCTTCAAAAAATTAAAAACAGAACTTCCATGTGATCCAGCTACTCCGCTTCTGTGTATTTATGCAAAGAACATGAAAACACTAATTTGAAAAGATATATGCACCCCTATGTTCAGTGTGGCACTAATTACAATAGCCAAGACTTGGAAACAACAAACGTGTCCATCAACAGATGAATGGATAAAGAAGATGTGGTATATATACACAATGAAATACTACTCAGCCATAAAAATGATGAAATCTTGTCATTTGCCACAACACGGATGGAGAAAGATAAATACTACATAATTTCACACATATATGGAAGACAAAAAAAGAAAACAAAAACATATAGATACAGAGAATAGATTGGTGGCTACCAATGGGGAAGAGAGTGGAGGTGGACAAAAGAGGTAAAAAGGGGAGGGGGACATCTGTATGGTGATGGATAGAAACTAGACTTTTGGGGGCCAACGCTGTGGCTGAATGGTTAAGTTCATGTACTCCACTTCAGCGGCCTGGGGTTTTGCCAGTTCGGATCCCAGGCACAGACACGGCACCAATCATTAGGCCATGCTGAGGCAGCGTCCCACATGGCACAACCAGAGGCACTCACAACTAGAATATACAACTATGTACTGGGCACAAGAAGAAGAAGAAGAGGAAGAAGAAGAAGATTGGCAAGAGTTGTTAGCTCAGGTGCCAATCTTTAAAAAGAAAAAAGAAACTAAACTTTTGGTGGTGAACACAATGTAGTCTATATAAAGTTGAAATATAGTGATGTACACATGAAATTTATGTAAAGTTATAAACTAACATTACTTCAGTAAAAAGAAAAATATGTGAACATATGTATCTGTGAATCCTAGTTCCTTTTTGGCACCTGAATCAGTCAACATACAGTTCAGAATACAAGACTCTAGTTATTTTAACCAGCAAGAGATTTATTACAAGGAGCATGGTGCTTATAAAATTTATGGAAAGTTTGAAGGGCCAGATCCTTGGCTGAGCCTCAATGAATATTTCTTAGAATATATAGAACTGATTCTAGTCCACCCTTGGTGATATATTGGAAGCAAGAAGTCACTGCTGCCCCTAATGCTGTCAAAACAACTGCTTCTTAACATCGAGGAATCTGGAGAATGGACAAGAAATGTCCAATGCAAGGACTGAAAGGCAGTAACAAAGAAATTGTCACTGTAACTACTTCTGCCATTGATGATGTCACCTTTGCACATCCAAGAAGCACAGAAAATTCCCACGTTTTTCCAAACTCACTTAGGAAAAAACCATGGTGGATAACAGCCAACTCCTGTGGAAGGTCATCTAATTAATGAAAACAGAAAACATTTAGAATTGAAAATGGAAGTGCAAACTAGTATGGGAAATATAGTTTTTAGATCACAAATATCTCCAACTAGATAAAAGCTGGAATGGATTGAGTGATCCAATCAATGCTACTACAGATGCTGTCAACTAGTTAAGACCAATAGTTTATTGTATATGTCAGGTTGTATACAAAAATATTCCATTTTTTTAACTAAAAAAATGTATCCTTTACAAATCAATTTTCTTATTCTGAACAGGTCATATTCACATAATTTAAAAGAAACCGAAATTAAATTGGAGAAGTGGATGGCAAGGCAATTGATGTGGAATTAAAATGACTGCTCCTTTTGAAGTGAAAAATATATAAATTAAAATACATTTCCAATAAATTGGTGTAACAAGAACATAACTAGTGCACAGAGGTAAAATACAGTTTCCACTAATTAATGTTAAAAAAAATAAGAGAAATTGCATGAAATGACTGAACAAAAATGACCACATATTTCTTCAGGAGTTCAGTTACATTCTTTGAAATCAGATCATGAGGGATGCTCCAAGTTATCCTTCCTTTATAGAGCTAATTGACACCATTTGGCAGAAACTGAGAACAAATGGGCTAACCCCATTTCAAGTGTCTTTGATGCACTCCCAAATCTCCTCTTGTGATAAATGAAAGTAAATTGCTCTAAGAGGTTAAAGAATGGAAATAGATCAGAACAGTCAATCTCCAGCCTTGTTAAGAGGATAGTTTAGCTTATTTTTTCTTCTTTAGAACAATGTGTCTTGGTTGATTGTCAGTATCTGTTTGAAACAAAAGACCTACCAATTTCTGAAGCAAATTCATCTTTCAACAAGTACAGTTTTTCCCAAGGAAAACTACTAATGGGAGATTATATATTAATCATGATGGCAAAAAGGCTTTATGTTTACCCAAGAGGATTCTTGTAATTTAGTACTTTCTGATTCATGTGCTTCTTTATTTAATACTAACAGAGGTTAGAAAAGGCAACAAAATTGGCAAATTAAATTAATTATGCAAAGGTATAATTGGAAAATCCCCAAGAATATTTCATAGTAGTAGGAAAACATCTGTTTTGCTTTTGAAAGTGGTAAATATTGCATTTCTCATAAAAAATGGCTTCCTATTAAGTAGGATTGAAATTGTACACAATACCCATAGGGTCCCCAAAGATCATTGACCACAATACCTTTCAAATACAACCCCTCTTTATCTCAAAAGAGGCTTGGACAACACAGACAGGTCACTATTTCCAGCAGAGTATATTTTGATGCAACGTACCATAATGAAGTTTATGGTACATTACTGTCCTATAAGTCACTATCATATTGCCTAATTTTTCACATTTTCCCACGTAACAGATCACTTCAAAGACATGTAGCAATTGGAGCAATGATAGTAGCCTCATTTGTTTACTCAAAAAGCTCAGCTGAAGATTTTTTAAAAGGAAGAACAGTGGGGTAGTTACCGCATCTCCCCATAACCCTGCAAAAAGTATGGTAGAACCAAAGGCCTACAGGAAAAATTTACAACTAAACTAGAGAACTAGTATCCTCACAAACTTTAAAAGATGAGCAAATGGTGAAAACACACTGGCAGCAACAATACTCAACATGGCGGCAGCATCTGTTTAGGAAGAAATAGACCTAAGACAATTGAGATTCAGTTGGCCTAAAAATAGGAATTCAATTTCCAAGCTTTAAAACACTAAAATATGTCTAAATCCAATAGTTCTTAATTATATTTAAAAAGTCTTTAACCTTGGAGAATGAGGAACCACCTTGTTATTTTTAAAATTAATAAATAAATGACAAAAAATTCTAGCATCTACTCTGCCTTCTTTGTATGAACAGTACGTCATGGAACTGCATAGCTGATGTGAGATGTATCTATTTTTATAAATGTTCCAGCTAACTAAAGAAGAAAGTATGATAGAATTACACTCTCACCATTTTGCAACCACAAATGAAGAAATGCATCTATACAATAATTATTACTATCTAAAAATTTTGCATAAAGAAAACCAATAGACCATTATTATTTGCTTCTTGAAATATATAATACACATAAAGTATTATCGACTCCCACTCCCCTCAAAAGAAATAATAATACCTTAATTTGATCAAGACTGTAACTAGTTGCAGAACATCAAAGGAACAGAGGGAATGCTATATGACACTACATGAATGCTTTCACAAACAGCAAAATTATGAGAACTTCTATAGGACAAATGATGCAGAAAGCTTTGTGAGAAACCTCAATCTATAGATCCAAGAATCTAAGGGTACCCAGAATAGGAGAAATACAAAGAAAATCTAAACTAGGCATACCATAATCACACTGTCAAGCCCAATGACAAAATTTCAAAGGCAACTGGAGTGGTTAAAAACACATTACCTATAAAGGAAAACAACTATAGGAATGATGGCTGACTTCTCCTAACCTTGGATGCCAGAAGACAAACAAAGGATGCTTTCAAAAAGTTCATGACAGGGGTAAAAAAACTCAGAATCCCATTTCCAGTGAAACAATCTTCCAAAAATAAGGGTGAAATAAAGACATTTCAAGACAAGAAAAGTTAAGTGAATTCATTGCTAATAGATTTGTGCTTCTAGAAATGCTAAGTAAAGTTCCTAAAGTTTAAGGGAAAATTTTACCAGATGGAAACTCACTTCTACATGAAAAAATGAAGAATGTCAGATATGATAAAGATATGGGTAAATATAGACTATTTTGTTTTCTTTCCTTAAATTCATTAAAAGCAACTGAATTGACTGTTTTAAGAAAAGGTTGTAGAATGGGATGCATTATATATTTAGAAGTGAAATATGTTACAATAATAATATCAAATATGGGACAGGGGTAGGCAGAAGAGAATTGCATTGCAATAAAAGTCCTATATTTTTACCTGAAGTTGTTTAATATAAACTCTTAGTAGACTGTGATAAATTCAAGAAATATGTTTTAGTCCCTAAATTAACCACCAAAAAAAAGTCATTCTGAAAAACAAATTGCAGAAATAACATGTATGGGGGATCAGAATTGGCCACCCCAAAATGTGTCTATTTGGCATGAAGATTATTTTGCCTGGTTACTTTAAAGAACTGCAGACAGGGGAGAAGCTCTGAAAAGTAGAAGCTACTCTTTGTAAGAGACATTTACATTTGTAAGGGAAATCTGCATCTGTAAAGGCCTCTTCCTCTCTGTACTAGAAAGAAGAGGTTGTTATCTCTAGAAACTCTTACCAATGGGGAAGTCAAGGACTTAAATCTGCATAATAACCTTGCTCTTGTTTACAGTGCTTGTCTGGTAAACTCCCATAACTGACTTCCCCCACCCCCAACATACTCCTTTATGTTCAGCTGAAGATTAGTATTTAAGGTGATAGCTTCCACCATTTTGGAGAGTAACTCAGCTTTCCTGGATTTCTCCCATGTATACATGTTATAAAGCTTTGATCTTCTCCTGTTATTCTGTCTCACATCAATTTAATTTGTAAACCAGCCAGAAGTACCTAAAGGGTAGAGGAAATGTTCTTCCTCTCCTACACACAGAATAAAATAAAACAACAAAAAAAAAAGATGTAAAAGTGGAGCAAAAGAACAAAAAGAGGAATCAAATAGAAATTTTGTATTAAGTTTTTCCTTCTAAAGAAATCACCTCTTTAATACATGATGTCATCTTGTTATCTCTTTATCTATGGTGATAGTACTCCTTGTCTTAAGACCATTTATTTTTTCTGATGGTATTAATATACCCACTAACTTTCTTGTGCTTACACTTTGTATGGTTTATTTTTTCCATCTTTTTATATTCAGTTTATCTGTGCATGTAATAGACCAGTCTGGCATTGTCTTACTTTAAATGGGAGTGGTTAGTTCTTTATGTTCAATAAAATTATAAGTATGCACTTAATAACAGAATCATAAAATATATGAAGAAAGTAACAGAACAAAGGGAAATAGAGAAGGCGACATCATATTTAGAGATTTTAATACTCATCCCTCAGTAACTGATAAGAACACACAAAAAAATCCCAAGTATTTAGGCGTTTGAACAACTAATTTAAATTTATATGACAGTATTCCCACCACTGCAGAGTATACATTTTTTTCCAGTGCACATGGAACATTCACTAAGACCTGCCAAATGGGGGCCATAAAACAAGACTCAAATTTTAAAAGAATGAAATCTTACAAAGTTGTTCTTTGCTAACGATGAGATTAAATTAAAAACAGTAATAAAAACCTTTAAAAGCATCAAATGTTTAAAAATTAAACAAAACACGTCTAAGTACTCAGTTTCAAAGACGAAATACAAGGAAAATTAGAAAATATTTTAAAATAAATGAAAATGAATACTGTCTTATTGAAATTAGTGAGATGCATTGAAGGAGCATCAGAAGCAAGTTTATAATTCAAATGTTTATATTAGAAAAGAAGACAGGTTTAAAATCAATGAGCTAATGGCCATATTAAGGAACTAAAAAATTATGTGACCATCTGAATATTTGAAGAAAAATCATTTGAAAAAATATTCAACACCCATTTGTGATAGAATTGCTCAACCAAAGATAATTGAAGAAAATTTTCTCAGCCCGAATAAAAGCACTTGTAAAAGCTTACAGCTGATATCATACTTAAAAATGAAATGCTTTATCTCTGAGACAGGAAAAAAGGCAAATACAAGTTCTTTTAGTGCTTCCATTCAACATTGCCTTTGTTACACCAGAAAGCTAGAAGAACAAGCAAAAGGAATAAGGACTGGAAGGGGGGAAAGAAGTCCTTTTTCACAGAAAGTATGATAGAGTACATGTGAAATCCCATTGAGTCTACAAAAAAATCTATAAAGTTAAAAAATAAATTTAGACAGATTACAAGATGGAAGGTCTATAAAGAAAAATCAGTTGTATTTCTAAATACTCGTGACAAACAATTGGAAAATTAAATTTTGAAAATACAACTTACAATAACATAAACACCCAGAAAATATTTAGAAATGCTTTTTAAAAGATGTGCAAGACTCTATACTTAAAATTTCAACACATTACTGAGTAACATTAAGGAAGACAAGTGAATGATGACACGTATATTATAGATAAGAAGACGTAATATTGTTAAGAAGTCAATTCTCTCAAAATTGAGCTATAGATTCTATTCAATCTCAACCAAATTACAACATAATTTTTGGAGAAACTGATAAACTGCTTATAAAATTTCAATAAAAATACAGAGGACCTAGGATAGCCAAAGATATTTTGACAGAGAAAAACATAGGATGATTTTTCTGGCTTTCCAAAAGGCTACAACAATTAGAGAAGTGTGTGAACGATATAAAAATAGATACTTCAATCATGAAGAGTCCAGAAATTAACCTCACATATAACATCAATTCAAAATCAACAGAGGCACCAAGGCAATTGGATTGAGAAAGAAAAGTCTTTTCAAAACTTAGTGTTGTAGTAAGTGGATAAACGTTGAAAAAAAATTTGATCCTTAGTGCACAGCATACACAAATATTAATTGGGAATTTCCATATATTTAATAGTAAATTTTAAATCATAGATTTAAAGTTTAAATGTTCTAAAGGAAAATAGAGAATCTTCGCTATCTTTAGTAGTCAGTGATTTCTTAGAGAGAACATAAAAAACATTAACCATAAACACAAAAATATATAAATTGGACATCAACAAAAGTTAATATTTTCTCATCAAATAGCACCATTAAAAAAATAAAAAACAAGTCACAGATTGAGAGCAAGTATTTTCATATACCTAGTACACAAAACTCTTATAAGGAACTTATATCCTAACATGTAAACTAAAATGGAACAGGGAATTATATATATATATTTTTATTCCATTTTGTTCCATTTCAACTTTGGCCATGATGTGAAGGAAATGAAACACTTATACATTGCTGATAAGAGTAAAATGTGAAAAATCCACATTGACAGTTTTTTTATAAAGTCAAATTTACACTTAGCCTATGACCAAGAAATTCCACACTCAATTATCTAGCTAAGAGAAGTGAAAATACATGTCCAGGAACATAATTTTATATATCACATATGTCTTGAGAAGCTTTATTAATTAAAGCAAAACATCAAATTTACTCAAATGTCCATCAACATTAGAATGGAAAATATTGTGGTATATTCAGACAGTGAAATGTTATTCAGGAATAAATGACTAATATATGGGAAAACATGGCTGAAACTCATAAACATTTTGTTGAGAAAAGTAACCTACTCACAAAGTAAGCCATAATGTATGGTTTCACATATATGAGTTTCCATCAGAGACAAAATTAATTCACAGTGGAAAAATCAGAACTATGAAACAATGGTGATTAACTTGAAGGAGGCACAAGGGAAGCTTCTGGGGGGATGGAAACATATTTATTTTGTTGGTTTACATGGATTTACGCATTAGTCAAAACTCACAGAACTGTCAGTATCTGTGCATTTCACAGTATGTAAATTTGATTTCATTAGAAAAAACAATTGGAGGTAGAAGATATAGATTAAAACATAAAGAAGACATCATCTTATCACAATATAAGGCCATTCTTTGTATTCAAAGATATGTTAAAATCACTTATAAGACACCTAGGGAAATGTGAATCCTGACTAAAACCTATGAAGAAATTGTTGATTTCTTAGGCATCTTGCAACCCCAGGAAAGAATGTTGCACTTGCAAGGTGACAGAGAAAGAACAAAGGACAAAAGGACAAAAGGACCTTACAGCCTATTTGTCCCTTCATAGGCCTTCCTGGAAGCCTTATTCTGTCCAGTCCACTTACTTCTCATTGGTCAGAGCAGAGCTACTCAGACACCCTGAGGGCAAAGATTACATTTTTGGGTACTATCGTAGTGAAGAATGAGAAAAGCAGGTGCTCATCCATGGGGCAAATCTTGTCCAAGCTCTCTCCATGAGGTGTACCTCTCTATGTGTGTACGAGGAAATTAAGACGAGTCTCTAATGAAGACAAGTCTATAGCAACTTTTCCTAATCCACTTGGTCTCCCACAGATAATTTCAAATTACTTTATTTCACATAACACTGTTAATAATGAATGCCAGGGCATACATTTTAGGCAAAGAAACTGGACATATTGGAATAGCAAGTTTATTCAAATCAGAATCCAAACTGAAGGCTGCAGAAGAATAATTTGGTGCATAAATCAAAGTTTTTGTTAAAAGGAATATTTTATAATGTCCTATTTATCACAAGAGCAGGTATCTAAATGGTAAAGTGTTGTAAAAACAGATTTGAAAAATCCTAGGAGGTCATCTGGTCCAGACTCCCAAACATTTTATAAATTCCTGTCCATACCTATGGCAGTCATAGGCAGGAATAACTTAAAACTGATAGAAAATACATCCTTTCATCTCCCAAATACCTATCTATATTGTATTTTAATGGGTCAAGGAATTTTCTGAAATTTATTATGCATATTCTATATTTTCACTCTACAAAAGTAGGGTACTAGCCTGCCATTATTAATAGTTTAACAAATTAATATCAATGTTTCACGCAACGCTGTTAAAAAGCCTTGAAGAAATGGGGACAAGAATAGGTAGTCTTCAGAGGTGGAAGGCAGGGAAAAGGAAACATTTTAAGAACCTCCAGGCTGCAGAGAGCTCTGCAGGAGAGGCAATGAGAGGCGAGCCTGAAAGGGAACTCCCTCCTGAGGGGATGCCAAGGCCAATTTCATCAACAACTATATCATCCAGGTAAAGCTCTCAATATATAATTGTTTGAGCAAAATATTAACTTTTCCTCTAGATTTTAATGTGGTGGTGGTGAATAATATATCTTGTTTTTTGGATTCTTTATCTAGTGAAAGTCCTGAAGGTTTGCAGGATTTCTTCATCTCACCTGGTAGACTAAAATGTCTCAGTTTCCTGGTTCTTAGGAAGTTTGGACTGCCTACTGGCACACTAGGAAATAGTGACATTAGTCCTATGATGGTTAAAGTTATGTTGGTACATCATAGAAAGCAACAGAATGTGAAAGGGACCTCCTATAAAGCATTTCCCTTCTTCCTTCTACTTCCCTTCTCCTTTTCCTCCATGCACATATCCCTATAGATGAGACTATTTTTTAATTTATTGAGGGATAACACACTAACATGCATAAAGTGAACTATTATGAATAATACAGCCACTGATTGTTAATGAGGCTCACACCTGAGTGACCACCACACAAATCAAGTGCTCCAGAGATGCCTTTGTGCTCCTGCCCATCCTATAACCTTGTCCCAAAAGTAACCACTTTTTTAATAGGTAGTAACATTGATCAGGATTGCCTTGTTCTTGAACTTCATATAAATAGAATCATATTGTATAAACTCTTTTGTGTCTAGGTTCTTTCATCCAACATAATATCCATGAAGTTCCTTCATGTCATTATGTGCCTGGACATTTGATTATTTTTTATTGATTTTGTAGATGGGGTCAGTCTGCCATCAGTGCTATTGCTCATGCCATGACACCTTCCGTGGCATATATCCAGGCACCTTATAAGTTACAAAATCAGGCTTAGAACCATAAGAAGAATTTTATTCCCAGCAGTCGTTGACTCAGCTGCTACTATTCCAGGCAAAATTTTGACTTAATGTATAGTTTAACTGCTTTTCAGCTCATTCTACTTAAATACACTGAAATTAAATATAACGATTTGGACATTAACAATTTGCACATTCACTTTCAATAGTAAGTACAAATAAGGACAAACGGATTAATTTACTTTCCATAGTAATGTGTCTGCAGAAATTCTGTTTATGCATTTATTTGTTCTTTTAAAAATACACATGGAGATCTAATAAGGGCCAGGAACTATGTTCAGTTTAGGTAATGAAATGATAAGGAAAAATTATCAACTATAATTAGGAATCTGTTTCAGGGCTCATTTATTCCCAAGGCCCACAGGTGTTGTAAAATCTGACAACACAGCGTGGAAAGTGTTAGGACAGAAGCATTCATTTTACATTAGGAAGGTGCTGATGACAAAGGATTAAATGTGCTGGAGCTGGAAAGGAGAGGCAGAGGTGGTGAGAGGTACCAGTAAACAATTTTCAATGGAAGTGACAAAAGCAACCTTGGGTTTTACAAGACTCAAATTGTCCTGAGTTCATGGCTTAATAACTGTGTGTTCTCAAGAAGGAAATTAAAAAATAAAATACATGCCATACACATTCATATAAACACAAAGAAGAATCATTTTAAAAATACACTGAATTAGAAGATATTGGGAATTAGTTAAAACAGCTTTTTTCAGCAGTCACAGTGTTGTGTAGTTCATTCCTACTAGTTCTGGGTAGCATCCAAGTTGCATCGAAGTTTAATTAAGCTGATCATCTTTTAACTGGTCTTCGTATCTTTTTTTTTCCTGTAACCATGACATATTATTATAAATAATACTATAAAGTCTTTTTTCTTTGCTTGAGGAAGAGTAGCCCTGAGCTAACATCTGTGCCAGTGTTCCCCTACTTTGTATGTGGGTTGCCGCCACAGTGTGGTCAATGAGAGGTGCAGCTCCGTGCCCAGGATCCAAATCCAGGAACCTGGGCTACCGAAGCAGAATGTGCCAAACTCAACCACTACGCCACAGGCCAGCCCCTGTAAAATCTTTTGAAACAGCTGAGTCACAAGGTATTCATATTGAAATATCCTTTCCTGTATTTCCTCTTTATTGCTATCTATTCCTAGGTATGAACCACATCCTTGTTTTATCTTAGACTTAAGAGCTTAAAGATAAATTAAAGTGTTTAAAGATAAATTAGGTGCAAAGGTCTACTGAAAATCTTCTGGTTGACCTGAGGTTTTTCTGATAGATCTGCTTTCTTACAGACTATGTTATTTCAATGTATTTCTTTTCATCAAAAAGATATATCCTATAATAAATGAGATTTAAAATGTATGATACTTTTAGATAGTAAGAGAGATAATACCCTTTTCACTTATATGTCATATTCGCTTATAAAGAGCTCACAGATCTTATTAAAATTTTGAAACTGATCAAACATAAGGTTATTATTAATATTAATGATTCTAATAAAATACCAATAAGAACAAACTGAAATAAAATTTTCTGATAACACGAAGCTTTATTTGAAATGATTTGGGGTTAATATTAATTAACCTTGTATTCAAAACCTCTCAAATATAAAAATAGATTTTTATGGACTTATTGATTTTGAAATTTAAAAAAGTACTGACTTTAGGTTCCTTGTTAAGATGAGGAAAGAAAGGAAACTTGGTTGAACCAAAGAGAATGTTCAAAAGCATGGCTGGGGAAGTTTTATTTTTGAAGGCTTTTATAAAATATTTACCCACCAATAAATACAATGAAGGGATCACAGAGTTACAACACTCAGATCCTTCAGTTGCTAGTCTCCATCAGGGTTGCCCTCAGCCTCTCAAGAGAAAGTTACACATCAAAAGAAAGGTGATGAAGTTCTCATCAAACAGTTAAAACCCCCGCAACTCTCCTTGACTTTCTTTTCTCAAGATGGTTTAGAAGTGATTGAAGTAGGTAACATTCTGTCAAAATAGTGTTACGTGAAAGGAATTTCTTAAGAAAACCTAGCTTCTACACATAATTTTCCCACATAGTTTCCATGAGCCTTTGTATATAGCAGTATTTATTCAAGTAGGATTTAGTGAATTATGAACAGGCTTAATCGGCAAGGTTCCCTGTGAGTTATAATTAAGAAACTGTGGTAGTTCTTGTTAAAAAAATACCTTTCTGAAACCAAACCAGGCCCATGTTGAATTTTGGATTCTTGAAAATATGTAATTTTCAATAATTGTCAAGTTATTGCTGTTCATTATTTGCCTTCAAGAGTTTAGTATTAAGAAAAGAAACAAATGTTTTGCCATTTCAAGTTTAACTTTTTGATATTTTCAAAAGGCTGAATAACGATGTATATTACATGGTTGACTGGCTATTTTATTCAAACACTCAGGAAAAATACCTTACAGTTCTTTATCATACATACCTCAGGTAAGTTTGCACAGTTTTTCTCTTCTTAGGAGAGAGATGCCAGTAGACTTTTGATTGTGACAGAAATATATGAGTATGGGAAATAAGATATTACTCTTCCACTGAAAAATAACTTTTTGTCCCCCAAATCTAGCTAAGTAATGATTTCTAAGATAGGAATATCACTGTTCTTCAGTTTGGAATGGAAAAAGCTGTTAGAGTCTTGGAACTTAAATGATTTACACAAGCTTCACCTTTGTAATTCTTTGAACCCAGTTATGGTACTCTCTCTACGTGTTAAATAAGAGAAGTAAGCCTACCAGTCATACTCTTACAATGGCTTTTTTCAAACACATTAGTTTTTTATTAATATATCCAATACTCTAGCCTCTTCTTTTTGAATAACATTCTTTACTAATATAGTGGCTCTAGAAAGAAAAACTCCATATACCTGGATTTTAGAAGAGAATTTAGAATTATATTCAGAATTATCTGATGTTGAATAACACGTACCAATATACTCACTGCTGGTCCAAGTGTTACCCCAAGGAGAAATGCCTCTGTGAGAAGTAGGTTTTCATGGTGGCAAACCCACATGTTTTTACGTCGGAGAATTGTGAAATCTGAAAATGCTAATTTTATTCATGCTGTAGTTCAGGAACAGATAAATGAGGACTTAAAATTTAATCTCCGATGTCAATAGGAGTTGAAGAGGTAAAAATAATTATACAACACCTTTAATAATTTTAAGAAGATGATATATCAATTAATACTGTGGTCAGTTATCTCAGCCAGCCTTGAGGAAATGACAAGATTCCTACTAGGAAACTACAGAAGAAAAACTGTACTTCCCTGCACTCAAGAGATTTACTTGGCTGCTGCCAAGGCTTTGTTCTAGGCTGTGTTGGCAGCGAATAAAAATAGTTCTTTCTGTATGTGGAAATTCAGTGCGTTATCTGGGCCTCGTGTTGCTTGTCAATCGTTGTTAGAGGCTTGCAAGCATCTTGTATACTGGGAGCACTGTCAATGTTTTATGATTATGTAAATATCACTGATAGGTCTGTAATGGAGTATAAAATTTACATAACAATATGTATTATTCCTTCCTTCTACAATATTATTTTTCTTTAGAATTAAGAATTTTCTTTTTAAACAAATACATGGTTATTGCCTCCCTTGCAACTAGATTTGGCCATATGACACCAATAGAGCCAGTTAAAATCAAATCAGAGTGCTCAGCGACTAGGGAGAAATAGAGTTTAGCGGAAGTGGATGTGGACGCCATGCACTCCCACCTCTTAATTCCTCCCTGGTATGTGGAGCATGAAAATGACGGTGGGAGCTTGAGCAGCTAATTTTTGGTTTGGGTTTTTATTTTGTTTAATTTTGACACTATTTCTTTGACAAATGCCTTCCATCCTTTTAATCTGTCTCTTTATCATTCTTTCTTCTACTGGCAGGAGAACTACTATCTAAGAGTTTCGATCCTTGTTTTTATTTTTCCTATTTTTGTATTTGTTGTTATTGTTGTCCTTTTTTCTGGAAAATTTCCTCCACTTTATTTTCCAGCCCTCTTATTAAATTTAATGTGTGCCTCTTGAAATAGTAATTTTATACTTATAGTGCTAACATTTAATGCTAAAATGCTAGACTTAAAAACTGAAAATGATTCTTTTTTCTCTCAGAAATTAGAACAGTACCTGAGAGAACCTAATGAGATAACAAGTAGACTGATCATTGTCAGCTCCCAGATGGGACTTTGCACGTATATGTTAAAGGGCTGCATGGATGGTCATGTACAACTTGGCATCTGAGCTCAGATGCCATCACAGCAAGTGCGGATTAAGGGGCATCCTCTACCATATATTTTCTCACATTTATATATATTTTAAGTCATACTATTTTGTTTAAGATTATATACTTCCTTTAAAAATAATTTTGAGTTTGAAAGCCATCATAGCTAACAAGAACTCTCATTAATATTTCAAATTTAATATTAGAATTTAAAAAGTATGCATGTTTTGACATATATGGATGTATTTGTTAAAAAGAAATCATTTAGGGATTGGCCCCATGGCTGAGTGGTTAAAGTTCCACACACTCTGCTTTGGTGGCCTGGGTTTGCAGGTTTAGATCCCGAGTAGGGACCTACCACTTGTCAACCATGCTGTGGCAGCGACCCACATATAAAGTAGAGGAAGATTAGCACAGATGTCAACTTAGGGTGAATCTTCCTCAGCAAAAAAAAAATTAAAAAGAAAGAACTCATTTAACATGTTATCATTATGACTCACATGATTTTACAATTCTAAGAAAAATCTTTCTTTTAAATTCAAATCAGTATAATAAAATTATATTTTTTCATATTTTACATTTATTTTATACATAATTTACCCAAAATACCTCACAGAAATGATATTATATTCTCTATTTAATTAAAGAGAAAGCAATGAGAGGAATGTTGCTTTTTCTAAGTTTTCCAAAATAGTGTCTTATATACAGCAGTAAATGTTCATTATAATGTATTTTATTTTATTTTAGTCTATTTACTTAGAAACTATTACATCTTAGGCACTTTAATACAGGTAAAAATTGAGCTTAAAAACATCAAGTATAGGGGCTGGCCCCGTGGCCGAGTGGTTAAGTTCGCGCGCTCCACTGCAGGCGGCCCAGTGTTTCGTTGGTTCGAATCCTGGGCGCGGACATGGCACTGCTCGTCAGACCACGCTGAGGCAGCGTCCCACATGCCACAACTAGAAGAACCCACAATGAAGAATACACAACTATGTACCGGGGGGCTTTGGGGAGAAAAAGGAAAAAAATAAAATCTTTAAAAAAAAAAAAAAACATCAAGTATACTATCAATTAAAAAGAATTTTATGTTAAATTTTATTCATTAGCATTTAATTACAGGTATTTGATATAATTTTTAGTAGCATGAGATTGATTCACTATTAATTTTGAAAGTGTCATGAAAAGATGACATATCTTCTCCATTTCTAAAAGGCACAAAATTTTTCTTATCTTGTACAAGAAAATAACTCGACATTTGCTTTATTGTATTTATGATAGTAGCTTTAAGTATTTTAGGAAGGCAAAATGTGAGACTAATGTATTTCATTGCCATGCTTTTGGACTCTATAAAACAAATGTTAAAATCTTGAATTGAATCCAGGGTAGAAAGAAAGTACTGACCAGGAGACATTGATTCATTAGGAACAGAGATGAACATCTTAGTCTTTCCTCTTGTGGTAGTAGGGAAGTTAATAGTAAAGAAGCGAAAGGTCCCTGGGAGAGGTAAGTCATTGCTGAGTTCCCTCACTTGCCTGATCTGACCAGTACTCTGCTGAATACTTAAAGAGGACTCTAAGCAGATCCAGAGTTCTCTCTCATGCAGCCCTCGTCTCTTCATAACACTGTTTTATGAACTCTAGCCACCTTGGTATCCCTGGCCAGCTCCTCCTGTTCAGCTCAGGGAATCTGCCAAGCTTTGCTGCCCCCACTCCCCAACTATGGTCTGGAAGCTCTCTCAAGACTACCAGCTGGGACAATTGTAGGACTCACCCTGTTGATTTCCTGTTTTTTAGGACAAACTTTCCTTTGTTGTCTGATGTTCAAAGTCTTGAAAACTGTCGTTTCAATATTTTTGTGTTGTTTTTAAAGTTGCTTCATACAGTAGCATATATCCTGTTCCTGTTATTCTATCTTAGCAAGAAATGGAAGATTTGTTTGCTTAATTTTTTCTCTCTAATAAAATGTTTTGAGAGAAAATTTGGAAGTACAGGAAAGAAAAAAGAAAAAAAGAAAAATACAGGAATGAAGAAAGAAGAGGAAAATAACCCCAGCAACACTTCTGTGAAAAGATCATGCCATTATTCTCCCCACTCCTTGATCATGGCATTATCCAGGACAGGAACACAGTATTTCTTACTTCCTATATCTACCTCAACCTCTTCTTTTTCTCTGGTGTTTATTCATTCATTCACTCATTCATTTATTCAATGAATACTTTTTGAATCTCCATCATGTGTTTGACATGTGATAGGTGTCTTTCTTCAGGAGATCCCCTTGGTAACTCTTCTTGTACACTCTCTGTCTGGATGATGCTAGTCTATGTCTTTTGGATGCAAGGGGGGAATTGAAGTATTACAACTAGGGATTTGTCAAATTTGTGTTATAGAAAGATGACTATGGCAACAATGTGAAGGGTAGATGAAACAGGTCAGAGATGCTTGGGAAAGAAACTAGTTAGAGGATTAATTAATAAGGTGACCCAGGCAAGAGATGTTGAAGGCCTGAACTTGTGGAGTAGTAATAAAGATGGATGTAAGGCACAGAAAAAAATATCTAGAATGTAAAATGTAAAGTATTTGATGATTTTTTTGGACAAGGCATATGAAGGAGAGAAAGGTTTCAAGGAAGACTCCACGGTTTCTGTCTTGCTTGAAGGTGGTGGCATTGACTGAGGTCAGAAATAAAGAAAAACAGGCACTTTAGAGTTGAGAGACATGAAGGGAGTGATAACCAAGCTCTTTCCAGAAGACAGGTTTCCCTAATACACCTACGTGTATACCAGACAAAGGCCTTTAGAAACTACTAAGTAAAGCGGATACTATTAACCAAAGAAAGATAAATCAAGGTTTTAATCACTAGTAGACTATCAAATATCTAATTACATATGAAAGCTTTTTTAATCCCTTTGACTTTTCAGTTCCCATTTTCTTTAAGTGGCAATAATTATTATAACCATTATTTGAAGACTTGGGAGAATAAAGCAGAATAATACATAGAAAAATTTTAGTACAGTACTTAGCCATAGAAAGTGATGTAAGCTTTATTTTTAATATTGTTAAGAGTTATTATTTCTCTCGCTAATCTAACAGCATTGTGACTATAAGTTTTAGATATGCCTTTAGGAAACTCACAAGCTATATTAATGGTTTGAATATTTAGGCTCCTCAATAAGGCATAATGATCAATGTAAATTACAGTAATATTTGCACTGTAGTTTACACATTTCTTCAGATTTGTTAGTTTGAATCAGCTCCTCTGCGTTGAATTATCTCTACATACTCAGTTCAATTTGAGTTCTTAGAACTATAAGTTGACGCTAAGATGGACTAAGCTGAATCACCCAGGTACTACCACCCTGTTGATTCTATAAAATAAATAACAGCCTCTTCAGAAGATATATCTATTTTACTGTTCCCTAACTGCAACTATAATGGCCTTAAACTCTCCTAAAGAACCTCAGAAAATACAGAACCAAGGTTGATTTGGTCCACTGAAGAATTAAATGAACTTTCTCCTCATAAATAATACCATTGTTCAATAATCATACATATAGTTCTGGAATGACAGAGTAAGAACCCCAATGAACTCACTGTCTCCAAAACAATGAAAATATGAGCAAAACAACTAAAATTAGCCCTTTCAGAACTCTAGTAATTAACAGAGCTACAGAACAAACTGTCTTAGAGAAACTATTAAATATCAGTGAGACGGTGGGGTCTGTGATGGTTTAACTTGGGGCTGTTCCCAACACTCCTGCCTTCTCCAGCTCAGTGGTATAGTAGCTAAGTCAGCAGCATTGCAGACAATGGAGAAGTCCAGCCTCTTTCAGAGCTCCCTTAAACGCACCACACTCAGAACACAGTCAACATTTTGTCCAAACTTGAGTCAGTATTCTCAGAGTGTGTTGATTTTTATTTTTAAAATTAACTCAGAGAGCTGAACTCAGCTGTGGGATGGGGGACGAGAATAGACTATTCAACACCAATAGCTAGAGACTTCAATAACTTCACTTTCAATAACGGATGGAATAACTAGACAGAAGGTCAACAAGGAAACAGAAGACTTGAGCAACATTATAAACCAAGTAGACCTAGCAGACATCTATAGAACACTCCATCTGACAACAGCAAATATGCATTCTTTTCAGGTACACATAATTATACGAACATACTACAAAGTATAATAAGGCTGTATGGTACTAATAAAAGAGTAGACTGATAACTTGTTTCACTATATATTGTTATCTGTAATGTTGAATTTGACATATAATTTAGAATTCTATGTATTCATTTATTTTTCGGTATGCTTACTTTTTTCATTTGACTTTATTTCTGCTTAGATTATTATTTTATCAGACTAACTGATAGCTGTTATTGAGTCTTTTATTACTATTAAACATAAAAATCATATATATAAAATTGACACAACAAAGAAACAACTTAAAAATAATGATCGTGCTTCATGTGTCTATCCACTTGTAGTACTTGGGGAACAAAATTTTTCACATAAGCATGTGCTTTTTTATAGGCATGATTCCTTACAAATCTTTGTTTTGAACTAAACATGAAAAAATGCTTCCAACCATTTCTGAAAGTTCTTGCTTACTCCTTTACTATATCTGGAGCAGGTTTACAGCAATGCTCAGAGGATATTATGTGGTACAAATTGTATGCTTCCTGCATTAACTGATCCCCTAAGCTCTATTTTTTTGTTGTCTATAAAATTCCTATTCCTCCAGGAATCGCCGAAGGATAAGAGTTCCAGGTTATATCTGCAGTGTTCTTGCTCCTTCCAGTCGGATCGATTCCGCATGAGGCTTCTGACTTACTGTCTCTTCTAATCAAACTACTTACAATCAATAAATTTAACTTTATGAAAAATTCCAAAATCCCATATATCTGAGAGGCAGCTCTGTGTCTCTCCCGTTGAGTTAAGTGTGCAAACTGTGGGACAGTCAACGCCCTACCAGGCCACTGCGCCTTATTTCTGGCCATGTACATGTGCTCCAAACACCAAGTTTAAAGGAAATCTTGCTTTTGGTTAAGAGGAAGACACTGTCTTATTCTTTCAAATTGGCAAAAATAAAAATATTACCGGTAAGGCATTTAAAATTTAGAACATGGTAATGATTTTGGAGTAGAAATTACAGTAGTATCGAGGTGTTTTTCCCACTAATAATTTAATACTTGTGAGAATTCATAAATTTCTTCAAGAACTTTGGATGAATAAAATTCAGGAATCCAAAATAATAATAACAGATACTAATCAGATTCAGAGAAAACAAATACAGAATAATGATCATGTTCTGTTAACAAAAACTAGTGATAATTCTTAAAAATAGCTTTTAACTCTCAAAAGTATTGTTAATGATAATAAACTGTCTTAAGAAATTTTTCTTTAAATATGATTGTTTTATGAAACAAAACTACTAAGTTTTCTTTAAATCTTTTTTATAGGTGATTTACTGTACCCTTCGATCAAACGAAAGGAAGTCATCTTCGAATAATTTGACTCGAGGAAGGAAAGTAGGAGCACTCACAGTTACAGGCCTTCAAATTTATGTAACTCAAGTCTTTTTCTTCTTAGGTGTAAAGTTGTTTTTGTTTTATTTCAGAATTAAAATGGTTTGTCTTGAACACAATGGCTACTCCAAAGAACTTCTGTTTCCATCTTTACAATCAGCTGTGTTTTCCCTGTGTCTAAAATATTTTTTGCTCAAATGGAAATGCATCCACTTCTAAAAATGGGAGAGATGTAAGAATTCCTAAGAATAAGATGTGTTTATTCATTCTTAGTGGATGTCCAACAATCAAATTATAATTCTGTATTCTAATTTATTGTTAGTCCAATGTTTAGGAGAATGATAACTTTAGCGGATGTGAGAAGGAAGAAGAAAATCATGTAAATATTTTAACTGTAAATGGAGAAACTTTGAACATGAGCTACTTTCTCTGTAGAATATAGTTAATTAGTGTCCAGCTTTCATTTATTGGTGTACAGAGACTCAGGCTCGAGAACAAACTGAACCATCCCCTGAAATTCTATAATGAATTCAGGTTGATATTAAAGACAATTCTTCCCCAATATACGTCACTTAGGATGATATGTTTATATGATATTGGTTTCATAAAACTCGAAATGCTAATTATCTTTCTTGCATATATATGAAAAAAACTACTTGGTTCTAAACTCTCATTTAGAGGGGTATTTATGGCAGTTTTAAAAGATTTCTATCTTTCCAAAAAGACTTGCCATTATGCCATCACCTATAAAATTAGGCCATTGCCATCACTGATTCCTAGAGTTCATTCAAATTCTTACCTTTTCTTGATATATTAAAGCTTCCTCAAATTTAAGTCAATTCTTTTTCCTTTCTTTGCTTTTTCCTTTTCTTTGTCTTTTATGTTTTTGCCTGTTATCAGTGAAGATGAAGAACAGCTGTCACAATCCCTTCTCTAAAAATGTATCTATAGCCCAAGAAGGGCCATGGGAGATCATCGGTCCTCTCCGTTTAAGGAGAAGGTGTTGGATATCAGTGAAAGTCACCCAGCAAATCCACTGCGAGGCTGGGACTCAAGGAGAGGTCTTTTGGCAAGCCTGTGCTTTCTCTAGTCTTCAAAGCTTAAGCATATTATTGGGTCACCTCAGAGCTTTTTCTTTCTAGCCTAAAGAAAAAATAATCATTTTATGATTTTTCTTAAAGCTAATTTAGAGAATCATTGGACAGACAAGCAGAAAATAAGTCAGTGTAGTCAAAATTCTTAAATTGTGGGGAAAAAAAAGCTTAACCTTGCCTGGCAGTGTATTGGTTAAGTTTTCACTCACCACTTCAGTGGCCTGGGCTTCACGGGTTCAGATCCCAGGTGCAAATCTACACACTGTTCATCAAGCCATGCTGTGGTGGCATCCCACATACAAAAAATAGAGGAAGATTGGCATAGATGTTAGCACGGGACCAATCTTCCTCACCAAAAAAAAAGCTTAACCTTTTACAAGTTGGTTACTTTCTCCCTTTAAGTCTCATAGGGGAGTGTCATTAAATATAGTCTAAGAATCTCTTCCAGAATAAAGTGTTTGTATTGATATTATAGTTCATGTATTTAAGGTTTATTTACATAAAGCCATTATAAAATAAATTATCAGTAAATTATTGCATTGGTAATGGAGGAAACTATCATTTGTAAACATTTTCTCCTTTTTCACTAAAGAAAACGAGAATTCAGGTAAGTCTTATCACTAGTAAAAGTATTAACTACTATTATTTAAGCAGAATTTCTAGAATTAAATGGAAAAAACATAATAAATATATTCTTAATAAATGGACATATTTAATATCTTGTATTGATAATAAATTACTAGATAGTACATGATTATACTAACAACAAAACCACTAGTTTATATATTATTCCTTATGGTGAAACATACGTGTTAAATCTGATTACTTAACACATTTTCTGGTTAGAAGTTTATTTTAGTGCTATGCATGATGCAACATTTTTAGATAAATTTTCATTCAGAATTCACCTGTTTTTTTCATAACTCCTGTGATAATTTCTCACATTACGTACAGTTGAGCCAATGTACCTGCAAGTATTACAACCGCAGCAGTGACACACCTGAGCTTTCCAGGAGTGAAAAACTACACACCATAAGGAGAATCATCCCCCATTTAGGTTTATTAGAACAAAACAAAAATGAGGCCAAGATCCACTGCATGTTTTAATTAAAATAATACTAGGCTGAATTTTGAAAATCCACTAGTAGAAGTCTACAAAAGAAATCACAGGTAGGATGGATAAAAAATGACACTTTGCTACAAATGAAGAATAGTTTTAATTTTTCTGTTTTTCAGCTTATGAAATCTTTCAGATTCCCATACTGTCTCTGTCTCTATCCATACACATATATGATTATTATACACACACAAACACACACACATGCATATATGCAAATTATAATATTCTAAAATGCTCTGTTCATAAGGTTTTCTTCTGTGTCCCAAGACTTGGAGCCTAGAAGAAACCAATCTGAACTGTGAAAATCCTCATTTACACTGGGAATTTTATTTTTAGATTTTCACTCCCCATCCATCTGCCTTTGAGCAATTTTCTGTGCTTCAAGCGTGAGCAAGCAGTATTAATGCAATTTCTAGTTTCTGTGGAGCAAATTATGTTAGATCATATGCACTTCTGTTCTTCTTCTTAGAAACTTTGTGTTTACTTAACTGTTTCACTATCAACCTTTATAGATGACAGCAGCAAAGAAATACAACAAACTAGGTAAAAATGTGATTGATTTTATTTTCCGTCTAAACAAGAATCCAGTGATTCAAAACCAATAGAATCTTATGATGTAACAAAATACCATCTGATACAGAGCAAAGTTACATATGGGTATTTGAGCAAATATCAATAAAGTACAAAGAATAGCTTATTGCACTAATGCTCAGATATTTCAAATGTTTGAGGAAGTATATGAAAATTTCTTCAGTAATAATAAGACATTATTTTATGTGAACTCGTTATGATTTATATAAATTTATTTCCTTCCTTTCAATATTATTTTGGGATATTAGAAAATGAAATATGTCTACTCAATGTGTAAAATTATCCTAGAAATTAGGTAATGCAAATTTAAAAGCTGTATTAAACTTAAAAGTCATATGAAAACATTATACAATTTATCCTTTGCTTTTTTCCAAATATAGTCACTGCTCCCCCAAAACATATCTATTGATTACTTCTGCAGGATGCAAATTTTTGAATAAATGTTGAAAGTTTGATTAAACATTAGACTGTACTGAGGATAAATCTGAAATGAATGAACCTTTCACTGTTCCCCAAATTGCTGGATAATTCCAGAGATATTAACAAGGTTTACTGTTTTATCTAAAGGCAGTACAATTTAAGCATATGGTGTCAATGTATCAATATATTTACAAGTGCTACAAATAAACAGTTGGTCCTGAGAATTTCATGTTAGGAAGGATTTAGAACACATGTTCTTCAACTTAAAAAATGCTGTAGAAATTGTAATTCAATTTCACACATATTGAGGTAATGACTAAGTAAGAGACACTGTAGTTAGCTGTGTTAGTCAAACCCCTCAAAATAAAAAAAAAAAACAAACACTGCATGCTAATACAAAAGAAAAAGAAAAAAACAAAATCAAATGCTCTTTTTTTCCCAGCATTATTTAATTGACCAAAAAATGTATATTTTCACCTGTACAATTTCATGTTTTGATAAATGTATACATTGTGAAATGATCACCACAATAAAGCTAATTAACAATCCAACGCCTCACACAGTTACCATTTTTTTTTTCTTGTGCTGGGAGCACTTAAGATCTCCCCTCTTAGCAAATGTAGAGTATACAATACTGTATTCTTAAGTATAGTTCCTATTCTGTATATTAGATCTCCAGAACATAGTCATCTTAGGTAACTAAAACACTGTACCCTTTGACTGACAAGTCTCCATTTCCCCCTCCCCCCAGAGTCTGGTAACCACCTTTCTAGTCTCTGCTTCTTTGCCCTTGGCTATATTAGATTCCACATATAAGTGAGATCATACGGTATTTGTCTTTCTGTGTCTGGCTTATTTCACTTAGCATAATGTACTCCAGGTTCTCCACAATGAGACAGATGGCACAATTTTCTTATTTTTTAAGACTAAATAATATTCCATTGTGTGTTTGTGTGTATAACAGACAACAAGTGTTGGCATGGGGAGAAGATATATATAGGTTATTTCCGCATGTTGGCTATTGTGAATAATACTGCAATGAACATGGGATTGCAGATATCTAAGATACCAATTTCATTTCCTTTGGATGTAAAATAAGAAGTGGGATTACCTGATCATATGGTACTTCTATTTTAATTTTTTGAGGAACCTTCATACTGTTTTCCATATGGCAATTTACATTACTACCAATAGTGTACAAGGGTTCCCTTTTCTCCACATCCTTACCAATACTTTTCACTTGTCTTTTTTTTTTTTTTTTTTGAGGAATATTAGCCCTGAGCTAACATCTGTTGCCAATCCTCCTCTTTTTGCTGAGGAAGACTGGCCCTGAGCTAACATCCGTGCCCATCTTCCTCCACTTTATATGTGGGACGCCTACCACAGCATGGCTTGCTAAGCAGTGCCATGTCCGTAACCGGGATCTGAACCAGCGAACCCTGGGCCATCAAACTTAACCGCTGCGACAATGGGATGGCCCCATCACTTGTCTTTTTGATAATACCATCCTAAAAGGTGTGAGGTGGTAAATCATTGTTGCTTTGATTTGTATTTCCCTGATGATTAGTAATATTGAGCATCTTTTCATATACCTGTTGGCCATTTGTATGTCTTTTGAGAAATGTCTTTTAATTGGTTTATTTTGGGTTTTGCTGTTGAGTTTTGTGAGCTCCTTATATATTGTGGATATTAAGCCCTTATCAGATATGTGGCTTGCAAATATTTTCTTTCATTCCATAGGTTGCCTCTTCCCTCTGTTGTTTTCTTTGCTGTGCAGAAGTTTTCTAGTTTGATATAGTCCCACTTGTCTATTCTTGCTTTTGGTGTCTGTGTCACGGGAATCATATCAAAAATTCACTGCCAAGACCAATGTCAAGGAGCATTTGCCTATGTTTTCTCCTAGCAGTGTTATGGTTTCAGGTCTTACATTAAAGTCTTTAATCCATTTTGAGTTGATTTTTGTATATGGTTTGAGATAAAGATCTAATTTCATTCTTCTGCAAGTTAAAATACAATTATCCCAACACCATTTATTGAGAAGATTCTCTTTTCCCTATTGTGTATTCTTGACACCCTTGTTGAAGACCAGTTGAAAGTAAACGCATGGACTTCTTATTACTCCTGGGCTCTCTGTTGTGTTCCTTTGGTCTATATGTCTGTTTTTGTTTGTTTGTTTTTGCCAGTACCATACTGTTTTTATCACTTAGCTTTGTAATATATTTTGAGATCAGGAAGTGTGATGACCCCTGCTTCGTTCTTCTTGCTCAAGATTGCTTTCCCTATTTGGAGTCTTTTGTGGTCCCATATGAATTTTAGGATTGTTTTCTCTGTTTTTGTAACGAATGTCATTGATATTTTGGCAAGAATTGCACTGAATCTGAGGCAGTTCTGGGTAGTATGGACATTTTAACAATATTAATTCTTCCAATCCATGAACTTGGGTTTCTTTCCATTTGCCAGTGTCTTTTTTAATTTCCTTCCTCAAAGTTTATAATTTTCAGTTAAAAAATTTTTGCCTCTTCAGTTAAGTCTATTCCTAAGTATTTATTCTTTGTGTTGTTATTGTGAATGGGATTGTTTTCTTATTTGCCTTTTCAGATTATTCATTCTTTGTGTATAGAAACGCCAGGTTTTTGTGTGTTGATTTTGTATCCTGCAACTTTACTGACTTAATTTATTAGCTTTAACAGGTTTTTGGTGGAGTCTTTAGGGTTTTCGACAAATGCTCTTTAGTGGTTAGAAACTACTTGTTTTATCTTCACAACAACCTTATTCTGTTATTTATCCAAACTATACTTTAAATTAAGGCGATTAATCATTTTTGAGGTCTCAGATCAATAAACGTTTGTCCTTGACGTGAAAGTGTAGGTGTTTAATAGACGCTTGCAATATGAAATAATCAAGGCCAGAGCTTAGCTCAAGTGTTGATCTTCTTCCTAAAATTGCAGGATTCTTCCCAGTGTGTCACCACTGCCCAGTAGAGATATAATGATACTGCCTGAGAGGGATACTTTGATCTATTATCAGCTATTGTCACTCATTTTAACCCTGTGGTGGGTTAATAAAACAAATACAATTAAAATAGTTCCCAGAGAAAACCACTTTTAAAGTGGAAGAAGGAGGAAGGAAAGAACGAGAAGAACAAACTAGATAGAGTGTCCCTGACAACCAAGGATAGAGTGTGGACTAGATGTGTGAAACCCAGGGTATAAAAACAAACAAATTTACAAGTATTAAAAAATAAAAACTCACACCACCAAAAACAAAGACACAGTTTGGACTAGCGACATTCCTGGAAGGAAAGAAAATTTGCCCCATATGGTTACTATGAAGAGACTGCTTTAAGAGCCGTAGCCAGAGCTAAGGAAGTAACTGAGGCCGAGTGAGGCATCCAGATACCAGCCACATTAGGGAGGCATTACTAAACTGTACACTTGAAAGGAAAAGGACAGGAAATATTGTAAATTCCTCAGTAAGAATGAGGAAGGACTACCCGCCCCCAGTTGTGCAGAGCAGCAGCTGCAGACACAAATGTACCCCCAAAGCAAAGGAGAATGGAGACTCTCTCATTATTCCTGCCTTCTAATCTCATGTTGGTGCTTTTCGTTTTTTAACCCTAATCAGAAGCTGGTCAGCATGAGGTCCCTGGTGAACTGTCCCTAGGTGTCGACCCCTGGTGCTCAAGGGGGCAAGAGACCAAAAGACCAAAAACGGGTGGGGTGGGGAAGGAGAAGGAACAACCACATCTACTGCTCACATTTTCAAGGTTCACTATGAAGACTAGTTGGTTTTTTACATATTTATGAATTAAGTAAATACAAGTGGCCTAGAATGCCCATTTCCAGTTTGACAAATCACTAGCACTCCATGCCAAACAACGTCCAGGCTTTGGAAGACAGAATCACGGTGTCAATGGCATTGTTGGCTTAAAACAAAACGCAATTTACGTGACCTCACTTTCTTCTCTTTCATTGATACTGAATTTCATCTTTGAGTTCTTATTTCATCTAACATGCTCATTTTTAGACCCTACTTAACTTGGTAGTGAATAAATTTTACTTTGTAAAACCTTTGCTTATAGATGGAAATTTTAAAGGAGCTAAATATCTTTTTCCTTTTGAGGCAATTTACAAATAACTTGAATTTTGAAAAGTATGACCCAGTACCTGAAAGGGGAAGACTATCTGAAGTCAGGAATAGATCTTTTGTTTTCTTGCTTATGTAGTAGTACTCTGTCAAATGTTTATACATTTTTATCCTCAAGCTCACAAAAACCTCTAGATATAAAAATGTAAAGTCTGTCTTGACACACCAAGAATGAAGGAGGCAGAGAGCTGACTCTTTTCCAACTTCTGCCCTGTTGTTAATATATTTTCATTGGTATTATTTATTTAAAAGACTTTTAATTTGGACTGTGTCCTGGGTCTCCTCTTTCAGTGCCATCTGGCATTAATAACAGATTCATTAAAAACTTACATGAATTCTTTTTCCTGATTTTAAAGTTAAATTAATGTTGTAGTGGAAATAGCATATTTGAGAGTAGAACATATCTGAGCTCAAATCCTAACCAGCCCCCTTTTTCAACCCTCCCCCAACACCCACAAATAAGCGCGTCCACACATTCCTATGCTTCCTTTCTGACTTCAGGCTTGTGCAGTGATAGCAACACTTGGCAGTGAATAGTCTCTTCTCTCTTGTGAGATTAAAGCAGATATTTTTGGTCCATGAGGATTCATTCTTATTGACTAGAGATACAGCCAAAGATTTCTCCTCATAACTCCTCTGTAGCCAGAATGAGTGATAAGTACAAAAAAGCTGAAACTTAACTTTTCTTCCCTGAGCTAGTTACTCAGCATTTTCAAATTTTGGATTCTTCAGTGATAAACTCAAATCAGAACACCTGTAGCTAAACTATTTATTTATATTTCATAAGATGATGTATGTAAAGTGTCCGACATTTTATAGGCACTTAACACACGTTAGCTTAGGTCCTACTTTCTCCCTCTGCTATCAACACCATCAAAAATAGCTACTTATACAATCTCATTATCTCCATACCAGGTTACTACATAATCATTTGTATGTTTAATAGTGACAAATTCCACACTATGTATGCTTTACATTTATTTCATTTTACGTAATTAAATTTATCAAACTTAATATAAAATTTACTGAATGACTAATTTGCCATATATACACGTATGTTTAGTTCAACAATTCAATTCTAAAGCACAATTCTTGAGCACTTACCACACAAACAATATAAAAGCTCCCTGGGGGAGACAGTGATGTTAAAAGAGGATGAAGGCAAATGCTTATATTCCAGAAGTTCAAAGATTGAGAGAAGAGAGACAGATACAATGAATTAAATACATTAGCATCTTTTTTGATGTTCCTATTGTTTTTCACACTGATTTCAACAAAACTTTCTCTTTCCACAGTCAACCTATAGAGATTGATCTCATCTCAGATGAAATGTCACTACTCTAGTCATGTTCAGGCTTGAATAGCATGTGGGCCTTAATGGAATACTCAGAATTGCCAACTTTTCACAAAATTCCTTCATGCAATCCAGAAGTGGCCTTGGGCCCTTTAAATTTGTACCCTTCAGTTGTTTTCCAAAGTTCAGATGGTGTCACAAACACTCCGTTTCTCCAATTTTCCAATTCTTATATGTAGGAAAGATCTTTCTCTCTATCTCATATGCACCTGTACACATGCCTTGTCTTCTAAAATAGTGCCAACTCCAAACTGGAAAAATAAGCACTTTCCCAATTGCCTCATAACTCACAAGTTCACATAACTGTAATGGAGTTAACATGGTCTCATTATTATGCAGTGCCATGATGCTTTCTCACCTTCATCTCCCCTCCCCCCTTTTTAAGTGTGCTATTTCAGGTCTACCTGGAATAATCAATGGGCTAATGCTGACCCTTATCTCTCTTACAGCCTGCTACCTTAGCTACGCGAAGACCAGGTGGAGGCTCTGAAATTACTTCTCATAAGTACTTGATTAAATTCTTAGCCAAGGGCAAGTCCTTTCCCTGATCTCACTATAGGGAAGAGACAGTCATTCTCTTCTTCCAGTTATAAGAGCTTTCCAAGAAGAAACAAGTAGTCTGTGATTTTGATTGCTGTAGAGAGGTCTAGTTGAGAAAGGACTTAGAAGAGGCCGTTGAATTTGTTAATTAGTAGGTCATTGGTGAACTGAGCTCTCAAAGACTCTAGTTTCAGCAAATTGGTAGGAGGAAAAATAACAGAGAGGAAGTTGAGACTGGAATAAAAGGCAGTGGAGGTAACAGAACTGTTTTGAGAATTTGGCTGGTGAACAAATCAAAAGAAACAGAACGGAGATTGGGGAAATACTGATTTCAAAAGATAACATTTTAAGATACAAATTTGAAAATGTTTAGTATTCATAATGAATGAGCTATTAAATTTTCTTTTAAAAAAGAGAGCCTGAACTTTTAGAAAAATACTATTATAAATAGAGGCAATTTGTACAGAAATCAACCTCTCTTCTAGGATGGTTAGATAATTGGTATATCTTTGTTGGAGAGTGTGTACAAGTGTTTTGAATGTTATTCTGATTTCTTCTTGGGACTTGTTCATGTGTTGAGGCTGTAATCAAACTCCTAGGACTGGCTGGGATGTCTGACATACCATCATCTCTTCACATTTAGGGTTAGACGAAGTCTTCCTTAAGTCTCTGTGAGTGTATTGGGGCAGCCCTGTAGAAGAGATGGAAAAATGAGCGCTTTCATAGTTCAGGCAACATCCCAATGGCCTGATAGCTAAGTTTGTTAAAAGGCCACCCCAAGTCTTATAGAATGGGGACTTTATGTTCATCTACTCTTCACCCTAGCTCCAGTCTACATATCAAGGATTCCTCATTGACAGGACATGGGAGAAAACTGGCAACTCAGGAGAGCTTCCTTTCCTCATATCAAGGATGGTGGCAATGAATTAGTAGCAGGCATCCTCTCTCATCTTTTCTATGGCTTTTCACTAGACTTGGACCTCTACAAAACCTCACTCACATGCTGAGGTCCTAAGCCAATCACTTCTGACTCGAAGCATTGCATAATGAGGGCTGGTGTGAAACAACACACCCACTGATCATGAGGGTATGCGGGTTCCAGGGTCAGTTTGCTTCAGCCTGGGTCCTGCTCTGTTGCCTGCTAGCAAGCAACACAGCCAGATCACCCAACCTATGAATTTTAAGTCTCTATGACACAGAGGCAATGGTGATATCTTCACCCTAGGGTTTCTTGTGAAAAATAAATGAGATCATATAAGTGATGTACTTAGTATAGCCAAAGGCACATAATAAACACTCAATAAATTAAAAGCTATTAATATTGCTTGTCTTCTTTTCTCTTTTTTTGATCTCCAATCTATATTAAAAATAAATTCATATACAATTTCTTAATGTTCAGCAAAGTGTAGTTTATATTTGATCATGGGACCATTGTGAGTTCATTGCTCAGATCACAGGAAAAGTGAATCCAAAGTCTTTGGGGGAAATCTACAGAAAGATAGGCCTGGCTAAGGTTAATCATACCCAAATGAACAATGGAAAAACATATCTATGTGTGAAGTGCTGCATATCATATTTGTCCTTTTGTTCGGTACATTTCTAAAACATAAAATTACAAAAGGTGAAACAACGAGAGGAAATCAGCAGGACTATATACTAAAATGCTTTCTGTTTATGTTTGTTGGCAAGACAAGATTACATGAGTAAAGTATCATTTCCTATTACATTCTATAAATATGCTTGTCTTGAATTGCTTCTTAAGGAAAGAGTTGCACTGTCCACTACAATTAGAAAAAGAGTTATGCTCTTTGATCTGTTGGAGATTTAAAAAGCAAACTGTATCAAATAATCTAGAAAAAAATCCTTAAAAAAGGAACCTGCTTAATTTTACCTAAAATTTCACCCAAAATATTGAAATCTCACTCACAATATTAATGTTTCGTACAATGCACTCCACAAAATGCTGAACTAGTTTGAAGTAGTACTTCTTATTCCATCTCTGATCAAACCCTTTGATAAATTTCCAAATGTACAAAACCTATGCTCCTGCTGAAGACTCACTTGGATGAAGCAGGAACTTAATTATAAAAATAAAGAGAGAAAAAGACACAGCAAGATCAGTCAAATTGTACTTTGTGCAGGTCAGTGGTCAGAGTTTTGAGGAAAAGTCAACTTGTTAGAAAAGTCTAGTTTCTTTTTTTTATCAAAGATGCTGAGCCACTCTGCATCAGAAAGAGTTTCATTTTCTGTAAAATCTGTTTTATACTTGGCACCCTTCCCACAATCTCAAAGAGAAGTGGGTCAGGAGGAGCCAGAGTCATCTCCCAGCTCTTAGAGCTCTGAGTCCATAACCCTTGGTGATACTCACCATCAGAGATGTCTCCATGCTGTGCTATTTCACTGCAATTTGACACTACTTTGTTGAAAAAGAAAAACAAATTACATGACTGTGCTGTTTAGAAAGCAGCATTTCCAGATAAAATCTCCTTTGATGTCTTCTATCCATGGTGATTGAAGCGTTTACAATATCCATTTTAAGCAAAAAGCTGTTGGTCATGGCTTGACACCAGTTACAACCTTGAATCCCTGTATATATATTTCTTTCATCATTATGGTTTCTGAGATTGAAAATGCTTTTGAAACCTCAAGAAATTTAGTTGAACTTTTATTTTCCCACTAGTATATCATCCCAAAGGGGACTGTTTTACTCTCCAACAAAAGGTGAATCTAGATACTTCTCTTTTAAAAAAGTAAGAGGAATTGGTTTATTTGCATCATTATATTGTTCATTCTTTCGTGAATTTATGTAGTGTTAGTAAACTGAGTTTCAAAGATAAAGAATGTAAGTTTTCTATCTTCTGAAATCTTACAGATTAATAAGGAAAACAGACTTTTAATCTAATAATTGCTGTAAAGCATGTGAAGTACCATAGTAGAGAAATGTACTAAGTGGCAATATTGTGGTAGCACTTGAAAATATTAAATCTATAAATTGAAAATAATTATAAATTAACTAGATCTGTATGAAGTTGAGATGCCAGGTACATAGTTCCAGTCTGACACATAGATTTAAATCTTGGGGGCCTAGGTAGTTTGTTGAATCATTAACTCTCCTGTTACACAGAATCATTCACTGATCTTAGGTACTGAAGAAGTAACTTCTCTGATGAAAACATGATATAAGTTTTGATAATGCTGTGTTTCATGTGCCTGTGTGTATGCAGACAATCTACTAGATGAATTAGAACCATTGGTTTAATTCTCAAAATTGAGATATGGGCTATAGTTAAAAATTGGGGAAAGATCATCTAATTTTTAGTGAATAATTTTATATCAATTTGAAGAGAGGCACTTTAAGAGTTTCTAGGAAAATATTTTGTGAACAAAGCAGACAGATTCTCTGTCTCCTTGTTGACAATATACTGGGTGCAGGGAAAATTTTTGCTTTCATGTGCATTGTACAACACAATCTTCAAAGTTATTCAGTTCTAACCTTTCCTTTCATTGGAGCTATTTCACAACTCTGTAAGTTGTAGGTATCTGATAGTAGTGACAAACAATTACTGTCAATAGATAAGCAAAATTCTGTACAATTTAGTCTGTTCAATTGACTTCAATCCAGCACCATGTAAAGGATATGTAAATATCTTTTATTGCCTAAATTTGCAGACACATTTTGATATTCTTGAACCATAAATGTGTCTGTTCTTTGGATTCTCCATTAACCTGGTTAAAACATCATCCCAATAATGAGTTAAATAAAATCTTTAACAAATTTTAGTTTATATCTGTGTGACAGCTTCAGTTTCAAATTTTAATATGGAGAATATAAACACTGAGTACGCACTGACAATAAGATGCATCCTTTGAAATAAATCACAAGTCTAACATGGTAGTGTGCCATAGGAACACCAGCCTTTGTGCTCCTCATGAGACAGTACAAAGACTATGGCAAGAATGTTTGGTAGCAATTAGCTAGGTGAATAATGAGAGAGTTCAAATAGAAGAAAGAGAAACTTTAAGGACCTAGAGGCAAATAAAGAAAGTGCTGAATTTAAAGGATGGATTCCAAGCTGGATGGAAGGAAGACAAGGGGAGAATTTCAAATATAAAGAGGCAATCAGAAACAAACACTCAAACTCTTCCAAGGATATCCACTTCATCTCAAGGGCAGTAAATCGAGAGTCAAAATTTTTAAGCCAGGAATGTGATGACAAATTTTATCTTTTGTTTTTTTTTCATTCTAGATGCTGATAGGAAAATTAATTTAATGGTGGCAAGATGGATACATGGGAACTGATTAGGAATAAGTAGAGAAGAAACATTACACAGATATTCATAAGAACAGCATCTTGAAAATATAGTTCAATATATATTTATTAAATGAATGAGTGTGATATGAGGAATTCAAAATAACTCCTAGAAGTCTAGATTATACAATTGGGTGATAGGCAGCATTATCTACCAAGATAAAGTTTATCATATAAGAAAGCCTTAAACGTGCTTAAATGTTGATAATATATAATAAAGAGAAAAGTTGAAAGTAAAGAATAAAGAAAGAATAATCAATAATGTCCATCCAAAGAAAGTAGAAGAAAACAAGATACAGAGCCCGGGATGAAGAGACTGTGTCTTTTTTCCACTGTGAAAGAAGGGAAAGACTGCAGGGTACAAGTTTTACTTCGTTTAGTATATTCAGATGTGGAGACTTGAAGGAGTTCCTACATAATTGCCTCTACTTAATCTGAGAAACAGAAGGCAAAGTCATGTGTTGAGAAAGAGGAAGGAAGTAGCATAGCCAACTCAAGATAAGTAGAGAAAACTAAAATAGACATTGTAAAAATTATGACAGAGCGCCAACAAGGGAATAATTGAATAACACCTAACACTGCTGGGACATAGTTGAGGTTGGTGATCATTATGGATCCTATGCTGCAAGTTATATTAATCACTCCAAGCACTGCCAGGCTGCCTGGATGCCACCACAACAGCAGGCGATATCCAGGTACATATGATCTGGGAGTTTCACCAACGAGATGTAACACAAGGAGAATCAGTAAGTGAGTTTAGGATATTAGAAAGAAAGGAGTCAAAACGATTCACCCTAGATCTAAATTTCACAGAGAAGGCAGTGAAATTAGAAGTGTTGTTCAATAAGGAGAAAGTAGGAAGATCCATATATTGATGGGGATGATGATGAGGTTAAAGCACAGGTGAAACGGAAGAGATCGAGCAGGCAGGCTGGTCACAGAAATGATTTATAAATTAGCGAATTAAAGATACAGGAGTTTCTGATGCAAAGAGGGAGTCTGTTCATTTCAGAACACACTCCCATTCTGCAACTCTCCACCTGCATGGAATTGGGCCGGCTGTTTAATATTCCCAACACTTTTCCTTTTCAACACAATGGTATAAACCAGTGCTTCTCAATTTTAGGTTTTTAAGAATCACCCGGATGGCTTACTAAGCTACATATTCTAGAGATCCTCAATTTTTGGCTCTAGGATGGGGCCTGAGAATAGCATTTTAACCAGTTTCCAAATAATGCCAGGGCACAATTTGAGTAGCATTGCTATGGACAGTGTGATCTCATAGATATCATAACCTAATGATCTACAGTAAGCAATCAAGTATCAGTTACTTTTCTCGTCTCAATGAATATTCACTTGTTTCTGTGATCTGAACAAGTGAAGTTCAAAAGCGTAAAGAACTGTAATAACAGGATTAGTAGAAGGAATTTCAATTACTCAAGTAAGTTGCCCCTGAGTCATTTCCAAGTTCTTCCTTCTCACATTCCCAATCTCTCTTAGTCAAGTGATGAGAACCTAGACTAAGACGAGTACAAAAGGAGACCTCACAAATATTTCTGAGGATTTTGATCTAAGCACTCATTTTGAATATCATTGAGGTGACAAGGCTTTTGGAATTATCCTCTTTTACTCTGTTTAGCTTGTAATTCCTTTGCCAAATACATAGTCACTCTGATGATTCCTACATTACCATGTTCACCCATAGCTATATAATTCTTATTCTGCTACCCTAGTCCTCACAAACTCAATTCAAAACTCTTTATAGTTCATAAATGAATTATTTCAGCAAATATGAGGTAGGCTTTAAAGAAGCGACAAAAAGAAGCTGACTAGCCCTTGTTTTCATTGAGCTAAGGGTATTGCTTCTATGTTGCTTCCTTCCTAAAAGATTTGGGTGGGAGCCAGCCCCATGGCATAGTGGTTAAGTTCTTAAGTTTGCATGCTCTGCTTCAGTGTCCCAGGGTTCACAGGTTCGGATCCCAGGTGTGGCCCTAGGCACCACTCATCAACCACGCTCCAGCAGCATCCCACCTACAAAGTAGAGGAAAATTTGGCACAGATGTTTTGGGTGATGTTAAAAAATATGTTCGAACCATAAAGCTGCTTATATAGAATGTTTATAAATAACACCACAAAAATAGTGGGGAAGCATATATACCATCATAGATATCGTCGCAGTAATTGAGCGTGCAATTTAGCTCTCAGCTTAGGTGCAGACAAAACTATAACAATGGCTTTATATAATTTTCAGTTTGTAATAAAAGAAAAAATCAATTATCCTGAGGATAATTAGTATTATTTCTTAGAAATGGCTTTTAAAAGGAATTCATCACTTGGGACTTTATTCAATGGATATTGAACAAAACAATAGACAATGCAGTTAAAAGTACTTTTGCAGTTGAACAGAGAATTAGTAGTCATATAAACTGAATGTTGAATTTAACCCGGGCTCCGTGCTCCCAAAGATTAGTGATGGTTAAGACGCCCCCTCTCACATATTTGTGTTCCAGAAAGAACTAACCTCAAAAGAACTACCCTTCTCCATTATGACTTGCTGTCCATTCTTTTTCACGACTCCCTTGAGATTCAAAGATGACTATCTGTCTCTGTAAAGACCTCCTTCCTTTTCTTTGAGACTTTCCTCATTAATGGTCATTCTTCCTACGCAATAGGCTGAATAAAATCATCCATTAAACATGCAAGGCATTTTGTCTTTCACATAATCTTAATGCTGCATAGGAATTGAGGGTATAATATTAATGCATTTTTTCTTTTCAGGGTCTCAGCCTGAGAGCTTAGACAGTTCAGCTGTCTAACTTCTTTTCCTTATTAAAGAAAGTTTAGAAAATAGGTCAGACACCTAATTCCCATCACTTTAAAAAAAATTTTAATTCTTACACATTTATTTTTGTGAGTCTCAAAGCTTTAAGCATTCCCAAGGCCTATTGTTTCTATCTGTAACACAGTTACTGTTGTAACTCAGAGAGAATAGCAAGTAATTTTTGTAAAGGTGAAGGAATAATGAGGTAAATTTGAAGGAAAAAAAAAGAGCAAAAGGATAGCTTCAGGTTTTGCTTTTCCTCAGGGCTTCAGTCTTGACTTGCTAATTTTTTCAGAATCTTTCTCTATAAGCTAAGCATTTTCTGATTGCCATTTCCACGGAAGTGAGTTCACCGTGACACTTCTATTTGCATATTCTGGTTTACTGCCTGTACTGCCTGTCCTTTTGTGGTGATAAGGGATCATCAAACAAGAAGTTCTCTTCTTAACGTTTATAAATTTGGATGCTGGCACTTTTTGTCCTTAGGTTTAACTTTCAATTCCCTTCTTTACTTCATTATACAACTTACTTAAACATTTTCTTTTTTCCCTTCAGAAAGCATCAAAGATTTTCTTCACTCTGCTTTCCTTTCAATCAGAAACTAAAATGAACTATTCTAGAAAACAGAGGGAGTACTCTATTCACATGAAAAATGCTTTAGCCTTGCCATCTTAGGTGGACTTCTACTCAGGCGCCTTAATCAGGCCCTCTGCAGTCAACCTAAGCAGCTCCCATGTTTTCTCCCCATTCGGCCTCCAACCCGAGTACCAAATATTTGATAGTCATTCACAAAAACTTCCACAGCAACCATATAAGCTAACTGAATGTGACACCATTGTACAATATGGAGTATTCTACTTGTTTACTGATACAGAAATTAATCTGTCACCAATACATAAAACTTTGGTTGATATAGGAGACAGAACTTTTTTTTTAACTTCCTATATTTACTATTAATCATTACTACACACTCATTTTCATAATTTGTTGAATGACAGCAGGTTTATTTCTAATAAAACTTGGTGAATTATATATTTGCTGGGATCAAAGGAGACATGGCCTCTGTTTCACCCTAACATAAAGTCATTCTTTCTCTGCCATAGTAATTGTAATTATAGTAAGTATTCTTAAATGGCCTTGAAAGAAAACATCACACATTATAGTATCTTTTAAAATGTTTTCATTTACATTACAACTAGATCTCAAGAATAGCATTCTCATATTTTTTTAACTATATTACGAATGATAATGCAAAAAGAAAGAGGTGTAAAAAAAGAAATGGAAATTTTAGTAAAATATTCCAAAGCCAAGCATTTTTAACACTGCATGTAAATATCCTGATGGAAATTGCAATATATTTCATATAAACATTTCATAAAAATGCTGGAAGAAATGTGAAAATATTTTATCCATTCTAAGCTCGGGCATTTTTATTAGCCACTTTACTGTAAACAGATGCTCATTTCAGGTCTAATATTTACTTGTCAAGTTGATAATCAAGCAGAAATTATTGTTGGGTAAAATACATCATTCTCATACAAATATTTAGTTAAGTCTGAGTGCAGCATAGTCTTGATGCTCACAGTGATGCAGGAAGAAGCATTTGAAACATTAGATAGTTGCCAGTTATAAGTATTCCTTTTAACATATGAATTTTTACTAAAGTCAAATAAATCAGAAGCTTGGCTGAGAACCTATTGTTCAAGTTGTTCATGGTCAATCTCCTTAGAAAGTATTAATTAGGCTGCTAAAGATTTGAGTGAAAAAAAGAATGTGTAATTAGTACCATGACCTGAGAGAAAGAGGGAAAAACTATGGTGAATAGAAATCTGTCATTAGGGGACTTCATCTACTGATGGGCTTATTAGCAACCTTAATTTTAAAACTCAAAAGTTAAAAAAATAAAATAAAATATAAACTATTTAAAAAGGGCACAGTACTTGAAAATATAAACAATATCCCTTATTTTACCCAGGCAGATTGAAATATAAAATATATACCTGTTATATACCTTGGTTTAGATCTCATGTAGCTAATTTTTGACTAAAGAAAGATAAGTAAAAATGAATTTACTCAAGAAATTCTGAAAGGCAATCATCAGCTATTTATTGAATCTACTAGGTTATCGTACAGTGATAAATGCACGTTCCTTTTGACCAGGTAATCCACTCTTCCTACAGAAACAAAAGGAGCAATTACTAAGCATCTCACAATGTTATTTGTGATAATAAAAACAGGAAACGCTCCTAGTACCCAACACTAGGGAGACAATTAGATAAATTTTACTATATCATGCTATAAAATACTTTGAAGCATTTAGAATGAATGAAATAGATCTATACATACTAAAATGGAAATGGGAATATGATAAATTAAGAGAAAAAAGAAATGATATGAATAATATATTCAATATTTATAAGAAAAATAAAGCGTGTGTGTGTGTGTAGAGTGGCTAAAAAATCTCTGCTTTGAACTCAAGTGTTCAAAAAGTTAACTTTTAAAGTCTTTTCTGTATTTAATTTAGTCTTTATGTTGTCAGTTGGTGAAAATGTAATCTCAATGAATGTGGGAGTTCATCAGTCAGTTTAACCTCACCTCTCTCTACCCAGGAGTTCCATCTAATCCTGAGATTTTCCAGAGTGCTAAGTCACTGATAAAAAGTGTACATAGAGCCCTTGCTCCTTGGCATCTATTCATGCTGGAATTTGTTAGGATTTATTCATCATTTATTTGATCTTCTGTTGTCAGTCCACACAGTTGGAATTTATGACTCCCTTGACTGTGACAGCAAAGCTCTCACAGATAAACAACTTTTGAGTAAGGAAGTTAGGAAGATGCTTATGCAGCATATATGCAAGTTAGCCGGGTGGGAGATGCCCAGGTGGCCCCTCTACTCCCCAACTAAGGAACAAAAACAGAGTATGGGGAGATATAAAACTACTCTTTTCTCCCTCAATTTAACATTTAGCCAAAATTGGCTCAAGCCAAGACTGGTTCAGGGTAGAAATACAGACATTCCAACTAAATTTGCTACTGAAAAACTCTTTGTAGTGAATAAACCTTTTAACATAAGGCAGAGGTTTTTTTTGTTTTTTTTTCATTTTGGACCCAAGAGAGAATGTGTCAGAAATTCTTCCAAAGCACTTGCCAAATTTAGGTGGGAGCTGGAAAGTCCAGCAAAATGAGCTGATAATGAGCTGAGAAGTTGATCACAAATTTTGGCTGTCACACATTATAGGATGGGAAGACAAATTAGAGAACATTCCAACTAGAATAAATAATAGAAAAACAATAATTCTATCTACTAAAATGTAAATATGTAATTAAAATATTTCTAAATTATCAAACCCCAGATATCTTCTCTGTCAAATTATACACACACACACCCCTATTTCTTTCCTGCTTGGTTTTATGAAGTCAGCAAATTCTTATTTCCAAAATCTGATAAAGATATTAAGAGAACAATAATCAGAGGCCAATTCTTCTCATAATCATAAATGAAAAATTCTAATCAATATATTAACACATTGAATTGAGCTATATATGAAAAGAATAATGTAAGCATCATGACCAACTGAGGTTTATTCCAAGAGAATGCAAGAGTCAAATCATTTAATTCACCACATAAACAGAAAATTGGGGGAAAAATGATTATCTCAAGAGATACAGAAACTAATTTCATAAAACTTAGCACCCAATAATGATAAAATTTGCCATGTGCAACAACACGGATGGGCCTTGAGGGCATTATGCTAAGTGAATTAAGTCAGATAGAGAAGACAAATATCATATGATCTCTCTTTTATGTGGAATCTAAAATATAAATAAATAAATAAAAACTAAGCTCATAGATACAGAGAACAGATTGCTGGCTGCCAGAGGCAGGGGGTGGCAGCAGAAGAAATGGGTGGGCTTTTTTTTGTTTTTTTTCTTTGTATTAGCTTAAATAAATTGAAAAAAAGAAAAAAAAAGTGTTCAACTAGTTCAAAGGCAATCAATAAGCTTTGTGAGATATGGGGTCTCTCTATAGTCAAGGATCCAAAAAAAACCCAAAAATCTGTTAGCAAACTAGATTAAAACTAAGCTAGGGCATTTTTTTTCCTTCCCCAAATAAATGGGAGGCGTATGTATATCAGGGGCCAGAAAGCTAGGGCCATTTTAGAATTCTGCTTCCAACAGGTACCTATCAAAAATTGTCAGCATTCAATACACTCAATGGTGAAGTATTTTTTCCCTAAGAATTCTCCCTAAGATTGGGAAGGAAATATGCATGTCCATTCTCACAACTTTAATTCAAAATTCTGACTTCTATCTGATACAATAATGTGCGAATTTGAAATGAGAAACACAAAGATTAAAGAGGAAGCAATAAAAATATCATTTTTTCAGGCTCAAGATTATATATATAAAAATTTCAAAATAATCTCCCAAAAAACTATTAAAATCAGTAATTGAATTTCTGAAGTGTGCTGAATGAGATATCAATCTACAAAATTCAAATGTAGTTCAATATATCATTAACAAATAATTAAAGATGAAATTAATAAATGTAGCTATCTCCTGTAGCATCAAAAAACTTCAATACCTAGAAATAAACTTAATGAACACAATTCAAACCTTCAACTCAGAAAACTACAAAATATTGAAAATGAAAGTAACCTGAATGCTTTCACTATCCATGTTCATAGATTACAATGCTCAACGTTTATAAACGTCAATTCTCCCAAAATTGCTCTATAGGTTTAATGCATTCTCAAAAGAAATCTCAGAATTTTGTTTTGTTTTGTTTTTGAATCTCACAAGTAGATTCTAAAATTAACGGAAATCCAAACAACCAAAAAGTCCAAGAAGCTGCAGCGTCAGCAATTAAGGCAATAGGATATCGACATTTGGCAAAAAAGAGTATGCAAATACCCTTTAGACATGCAAAAGGTGCTCAAACTCATGAGAGATGAGGAAAATCAAATTTCAAACCCAATGGTAAACCACATCAAAAGAAATAACCAAAATTAAGAAGACTAACAAATAATAAGTTATGGAGGTAGGGGTACTACTCATGCTGAAGCTGGGGGGTTCTACATTTGTACAACCATTATGGAAAACTATTTAGCAGTATCTTGTAGATTAGATGATTTGTACCTTATAGAACCAGCAGTTCTCCTTGGCATACCTCAATCATATATGAGTTAAAATGTATACAAAATGATATATATGTTTGTTTATAGAAGCATTATTTGTTACAGCCTCAAACTGGATATGAGCCAAGTCTCCTGCAACAGTGGAGCACACATATTTTCGTATGAGGATACAATGCAATATTATACAATAATAAAAATGACAAAATAAAACATGTTATATGCCATAATGTGGTTGAATCATATACACACAATATTGCCTAAAAGAAGCTAGAGCAAAAAAAGTATTGTAATTTTCAATTATATAAGTTTCAAAAACAGGAAAAACCAACCCATGGTGCTAGAAATTAGGATAGTGATTACCTTTGGAGATGAGTGGGGATCAGAATGGGATAGGCCCTGAGGGCTGCCACGGGGGTCCTGGGAGATGACAGTATTTCTTGATCACTGTGTTGTTTACATGGGCATGTGTACTTTGGGAAAATAAGCTCTAAGCTGAAGATTTCTAATTTTTAACATTTTATTTTTCAATTAAAACTTAAAAATTCAGGCTATAGTTACCTAGACCTCTTTAGAACGTTCTTTCTATTTTTGAAAGTAAAGAAAATTTCAGGTTAATATATTAGCATTATTCTGCTCCCTCATGTTATTAAAAAAAAGTCTCCAGGCATCTGGCATTTAACACCTCCCATACTTGTATTGACACCCAAGTGTCCATCTTCCACGGCGCCCCACATAGGGGAAACAGTATTCCAGTCGTCATTTGCCCCTCTGAAAATTATTCCTGAATAAGATCTACCTGGCTTAAATGCAAATTTGTTTTTATGTGGGTGATGCTTAAAAGCAAACATCAGTCTTAACATAGTGGCTGAGCAGTGAGACCACAAAATAGAGGTTTATTTCACTTATTATCCACACTCAAACTGGTGTACAATCTGGTCATACACGACCACAAATTGTTTCCAAGCGATTATATTGCTGTATCTGAGATGCTTATAATCAAATCTGCACTGTCGTCGCAGTCGAAAGTCCTATACTTGTATTACAGTCTGACATATTCAAAGCTGACACTCTTAGTAATAAAGGGCAGCAAAAAATGTTCTCAAAGTTGGTGGTAGTATAACCCGGAAGGATGAGTGTAAATGTCAAAACTTCATAGCAATTGGCCAGTCATTGTAGTCACAGATAATTCCACCTCACTCCAGCCCCACACACATTTGCGCAATATTCCTATCTCCACTGATTTTACTCGTCAATCCCTCTCCTTCACATAACTAATTATTTCATGGTTTCAAGTGGATAGATGCCGTTTTATCTCTAGGTTCAATTTTGTCTGCATACCTGTAAACACCAAGACCACAGAGTTACTAAAGGTTGGGGGCCACCAAGGTTGCCTTTTTATCTTCCGTGTTTAACAGTATATGACACAGTAGGTAGCAGACAGTAAAGAGATGATGACACAGTTAAAAACAGCTGTTATAAGTGTGAACGCCTTACAGTTAGTTTTCACTTTACCCCTTCTCCTTCCCAAATGGGTGCAGGACAGCCTGTACTTTTCTGAATTCTCCTGCAAAATTGTTGATCCAACATCATCCCATCATGTTTAATGATTATGTCATCTTGGTACCGTCGCTTCTCCAAACTTGTATCATGATCTACTATTCTCAACATAAGGAAAATGATTCATTCCTTTACTAGTTGAAGAGTTTCCTTGTGACTCAATTCCCTTTCTCTAGTCCCTGGGTGTCCCATGACTATTCTGTAAAGCAACGTCGTGGGAAATCAGGGGCCACAAACAACTGGCCTCCAGATACATATTTTTAGATATATTTTAAAAGTATATATTTTATTTTATATTATGAGCACACGCTTCAGAAATCTGCTAAAAAGATGGAAAACCCAACCAAAAGTAAACTCAATCCCACATGGCAACTGCCGGCCCTGGACTGAGCAGAAGCTACCTTTTCTCAGTAGGGCACACACACCGCAGTTAGCAACATCCCTCATTTACACAATGATCGCATAAGCATTTATTCATGCCATGCCTCATTTATTTATGTTACCTCATGGCCACAATGGAGGTAACTCCTATTAAAATTCCTAACAGGCTACCTATCAGCTCGTGCAATTTCCCTTAGCAAGAAAAACTTAGAAATTTCTCTTGCCTCTGACACTAACTCCTTACCACATGAGAAATGATTTGTCAATTAGCTATAAAATCCTGCTTCCAGTTTATTCTCTTTGTGGGCCTGAAGGTGTGTCATCTCTTCCTGGGTTTTTTTCCATGATTCTCCTATTTGAGAGTAATTTGATAAAAACTAAGGTGTTCATTACCTCTTTTTCTTCACTGAAACCTGTTATTAAGGATATATACTACAGAATATTTTAGAAAGTTGTTTTTTCATTTTCAGCCTGAAATCACATATTAGTTTTCTATTGTGGCATAACAAACAACCAAAAACTTAGCAACTTGCAACAGCAGACATTAACTATCTTACAATTTCTGCAAGTCAGTAGTCTGAGCCTGGTTTACCTGTGTCCTCTGCTTAGGCTCTCACAAAGCTGCAAGAAGGTGTTGGCCCCACTGCTGCCCGACTGGAAGAAGGGTCCACTGCCAAACTCACGGAGACTGTTGGCAGGATTCATTTCTATGCAGTGGGTGGACTGAGGGCCCCAGCTTCTTGCTGGCTATTGACTGGAGGCCTCTTGAGCCCCAAGGGACCACTCACCTCCTGGAGGCCACTGCTAAAAACTGCCCACTGTTCCTGGCCACACAGCCTTTCCCAACATGTTCACTTGCTTCATTACACCAGCAAACATTCTCTAGAGCGGCCTGCTAGCAAGATGGAGTCTTACATAGACAGAACCTATGAAGAAGGTAGCATCCATCTCTTCACTATATCCTATTGGAGAGAAGAAAGCCACCCAGCCATGACGCACCACTTGATTCCACGGCTGGACTGGAGGCTCACTGAGAGCGGCGGCGGCGGCAGAGAGGCTGAGCTGGACGCCAAGCTCGGTTCTCTCGCAGCCTCCTTCCCGGCCCCAGCTCCTCTGCTTCCGGGCCGCATCTGCAGGAGCACAAGCCCCGGGGCCGGTCCTGCTGCTCTTCCTGAGCCTCCCCTGCTGGTGGCTGCCTTGGGCCTCACCCAGCGGCCCCGCAGCATCTGCCCCGCAGACTCGGCAGGCCGAACCGCGGGTCCAAGTTCGGCTCCAAGGAGCTGAGACACTCTTGAGACAACCGACCCGGTGTGCGGGGGCGCGGCCGCACCGAGACCCAGATGGGGCTTGGGGCCCAGGACGCGCTGCTCTTGGGGATCACCCCACCCTGCCTCAAGCCTTTCCCCCTGCCTCACACACCCCACCTTGCCCCCTCACTCCCCGCCCCGCCCCAACCTTGTCCCTCCTCCTACCCCGCCTCCAGTCCAGTGCAGACTGGACCACAGCCCACCGAGGCCCCTCCCACAGTGATCTTTCCCTGGAGCCAATATTCTCAAATGACAGTAGAAAACTAAAATTTATTGTAGTCTCTTAAAGAATTGAGAATTGCGTACAAATGCCTTACATAAATTAAAAGAATGAATAAACTTACAGTTGTAAATGCAAACCATTTTCCAACTCAAGGCAAGTAACCCAAGGTCTTCTGGCGGGAAAACATGGGATGGCAAGGGAAGCTGGGTTGAAGGCTCAGACTTCAGGGCAATCAAGCGGAGAGGGTTGCACAAGGGAACGAACACAAGGAACCTCAGACGTCACTGTAGAGGCACGTCGTGCAATGTGGCAGTGTTCCCCGGCTGTTTTGAGGTACACTTGACCAATAAAAATTGTTTACATTTAACGTGTACAGGGTGATGTTTTGATATACATACCTTGTGAACCGGTTACCCCAATCAAGTTAACTAACATAGCCATCACCTCACATAATGATGATTTTTTTTGGTGTGGTGAAAACGCAAGACCAACTCTCTTAGCAAATTTCAAGTAGACAATACCGTGTTATGAGCTGTAGTCAATGTGTTTTTTGATCTGTTCCTTTTTACCGTTAAAATTAACCACTACTGCATTGGTTACATTGGCTTCCAACAACGTGGAAGGAACAAATTAATGACCCTTAAAATATCTATTTGATGTAAATTATCACGTTTCTTGACCTCTCTCTTTTTTAAGTGAAAGCCAATGATCCCAATTTAGGAAGTAAAAATATGGTCTTCTAGATAAATTAACTGATAAACTATTTTCCAAATATAGTATGCCAACATTTATTTGTGTAAATAGTAAAAGCAGAGTTACTGAAAAGAACGACTGACCGATGCTATTACAGAAGGAACAAAATTCCTACTAATCCTTCATACAGATTAATAAATATAGATATATAATTTGTAATCAATAGAGTCAGTAGAGTCAAATAAGGAAAAATTTGAAAGTTTAATATAGATGCATTGAAAAATAAACACTTACGTAATGTACATCCAGTCTGAATTTATGCATAGAAATTCAGAAAGCTTCAAAGTAGACTTTTTTGGCAGTAGATTTTTATCATTGTTGTTATAAATAACCAAAATCTATAATCATAAACAAATAATATATAGGAACCCCAAGTGTAAATGCTTTCAGGAAACTTTATAAAACAGTCTTGTAGATTCTCCTCAGAAAACCTCATTCATTGTGTGTGCCAGTCTTAGAGGAAGGGTGGGGGTGGGGGAAAATACCAACCAATCTATCCGAGCTGCAGGGTTTCTCATGGTTCAGCTCAATACACATTTGAATTTAGGGACTACTATAGTAAAATTTGATTTTTATCCTCTCTCTCTCTGTTGAAGTTAACAAAATATAGTGTACTGGATAATAATGTGGCCTCTAGATTAAAACTTAACAACTCTGAGTCTTCACTTTAAAATATCTTATATGATGATTTGATAATTAATGAGATAATGTACCTATTAAGTTGTATAACAATGCCTGGCACATAAAAAGTGCCCAATACCTCTTGACTATTTTTATTGGGGAAAAAAATACACACATACACATATGGATGTGCGTGTGTATTATTTATATAGATATAAGTATACACATATATGTGCTACCATATACAATATACAAACATATAATATGGGAACATATTCCTTTATTCACATAAAAATAAATGAAAAAATATAGGACAATATATAGTTATACTTTAGCATTTCACAGTAGCTTAACACTGGAAATGTTGAACTGAATTAAGTATTTCAGTAACAGTAGGACTTGACAACTTTCAAAAATCAAAGTGGAAGAGAAAAATATCACTGGGGGAAACCACACTGTGGACTGCTTAATCCACTCTGACTATTAGCTAAAGAATCTTAAATTGTCGAAGAGGAATAATTGTCCAACGCTTCGCTTTATGTTGTTTAGACAGCTCTGCAGCTACCCTATCCAGCCAAGTTTATAACTTACTTCAGTATTAGCTTTTAGCTTGGTATTCTTCAATGTTTGAGACTATGAAATGTTGTTATAAACTTTTCAAATAACAGCAATTTTACTCCTAATGCAATTCTGCAAATTTTGTCAGTGTACTGTCAATTATGTTAAAAGCATTTATGGCAACACATTACAATCTGTAGAATAATACATTTTTTTCACTTAAATATGCTGTATTTTATTTGCAAAGTTGGGTATTTTAAATTTATCATTTCTATTAATATCTACTCCAATAATACTTTGTAAAAATGTACTTTTAATGCGACCTATCTCACAGGACGAGGCTGATTACTTCATGATAAAATGCAGTGTGTCACCTAATGCTGGCAAGGATACAGAAAAATGATTTCTTATACATTGGCGGTGAGAATGTAAAACGGCACAGGCACTCTGGAAAACATTTTTTCAGTTTCTTAAAAGACAACTACACCAAAAACTAAAAATACCTTAAATATATGACTAGGCAACCTAGCTGAGGTTATCCCAGAGAAAAGGAAACTTATGTAAATAGAAAAATGTGCACGTGACACTTCATTTTGTAATAGCTCCAAACTGACAACAAGCCAAATGTCCTTCCCTAGCTTAATGGTTAAACCAACTGTGATGCATCCGTCTTACGGAACACTACTCAACAATAAACAGCAACAGACCATTTGTACACAGAACTTGGATTAATCTCAAGGGAGTTATGCTGAAAAAAAAAAGCCTATCTCAAGAGAATATAGACTGCATGATTGCATTTATATGACACTTTAAATGATGAAATGCTAGGGATAGGCTGGGGGAACACATAGGAGACGGGGTAACCATAAAGGAGTAGCAAGAGGGATCATGTGATATGGAACATTTCTGTATCTTGATTGTGGTGGCAGTTACACACATCTAGACATGAGATCAAGTTGCATAAAATCAGGCACAACACACACACACACACACACACACACGAGTGTAGGTAAAACTGGTGAAATCTGAATAAGGATTTCGAATAAGGTCTATGGATTGTACCAATGTCACTTTCTTGGTTTTGATATTGACTCTGTGAAAGATAAACAAAGCCAGACACTAGTTAAAATAGTAAGGATAAACTTTGATTAGTACATACTATTACAATAGGGAAAAGAGTCCAGTGTGACCTGAATTCAACTTTCATTTTTTCAGAGGTGACTGGTTGTTTTAAAGGGAGAATAAGGGATTAGGGTGGGAGGTGAGCAGGGTCTCAGTAGGGTCACGGAAGTGAAAAATTACAAAAAGCTGAAAAGGGGAGGGTGGGTCTATGTTGAAACCAATTTGGGTTTGCCAGCTGGCCCCTATGGAAGTTAGGCTCCCACCCACCCACAGAGCCTGGGAAGTACAAGCCTTATCAGGTGTTGGCTGGAACAAACAGCAACTTCTTTTGGCAGCCTTGAGTTTTCTCAGGCAGGCACATTGGGGAGGCTACGGTCATCCCAGGATGAGGCCTTTAGCTGTTACAAGCTATGCTAGTGATGGTGCCCCATCCTGTGTCCTGCGGCCTGGGCCAGGCACTGGCTTGGGGAATGGGGTCGGGCTGGGTGGGAGGCCTGGGGGCTGCAAGAGTGTTTTCAGTTCCCCATCTGATTGCCATTCCCCTTTCTCCTCCCAGCCCATCATCCCACTCAGAAGAGCAGGGAGCAAAAGGCCTGGACCTCTGGCTCTGACAGGGCCAGTTGAGGCCTGGTTGAGAAGAGGGCTCAGAGGAGCCTGGCTAGAATTTGGTCACTGAGAGAATCTTTGTCGACTGTAGTTACATAAAACACTACGATTGGGGAAAACTGAGTTACTGGCACACTATCTCTGTACTATCTTTGCAACTTCCTGTGAATCCACAATTATTTCAAAATAAAAAGTTAAAAATATGCAATGTGTTATATTGTCATAATTTAAGCTTGTTCATTTTTAAGATGTTTGGAATTTTCCATAATTGTTAGAAGTTTACCGGGTAAAGAATTTCTTTATCAGCCAATATTCATCTAGGATCCTTAAAAAGTCTTTTTTCTCACCAATTTAGGCGGAGCCTTCCACATTTCAAGTGCTTAGTTAATCTTTTATAATAAACAAATATATAGATGGTCAGCTTATTGTTATTTATTAGGAGTGTCCAATTCTCTTAAATCTGACTCTGTATTTACCAAAAATTTTATATTAGCTTTATTTGGTAGGAAGTAGAGCTACTGTTTCGTACCCTGAGAGAGCATAGATTTCCCGTGACAGTCTAGGAGAATAACGCTTCCCCACCCTGGATTTGCCATTTTTCAAATATATATATTGATTCATTTATTTTTTAGTGTAAATCAATAAATTGATATTCAGTTTGATTCAGTGTGGTCACCTTTGAGTTACAACATAGCAAATCAGTTTTCTAGATTAGGTTCCTACATTCACGGAATCAGCATTCCAGACAAGAAAGCTGAAAGGCAGGTCCTGAGCTAATGGTAATGAGGTAAAATCCTTTCAAAACAAGCAAGAAGGTCCTTCCATTTTCTATATGTTATCTTTAAAAATGAGCATACATTATTTATTTACTTATTTATTTTGAGGAAGACGAGCCCTGAGCATGGCTTACCAAGTGGTGCCACGTCCGCACCCTGGATCCGAACCGGCGAACCCCTGGTTGCCAAAGAGGCATGTGTGAACATAACCATTGTGCCCCCCCCCAGCCAGCCCTGTACATTACTTTTATTAACAACTTTTTTTACATTGAACAAACTTATTTGAAGAAATTAATATATGAGAACTAAAGCAGTGTTGCCTAAAAAGAAAAGTGCTCAATATCACTATCTTGATATCCAAAGACCATGTTTAAAAAAAGTAATTCTTTTAAAAAATGCAAATTCTCTTTTGACTTCCTTTAAACTCCAGCAAATGCAATGCAATAAATGAAAGGACTCTAAGAAGTTTTGAAACTTAAGAAAATTTTTAAAATAATGTTTCTTCTATTTGAGTTTTATTACTAAGGCCTAGGTTTATCATATTCTGCCATCATAAGTAGTTTCTTAAAATTTTAAGAAATTCAACAGATATGTTTAAGCAAAATATTTTGAAACATAATCTGTTTACTGACATATTGATACGTAGTAAATATACATGTCCATCTGAAATGTCAGAGAATCACATGATTTGTTACTTCTGAAATGGAATGATGATTAGTGGAAGTCAAACTTCATTTCTGCGTCAACTCATATGGCATTGGTGTATCAGGTGTTGAATGAATGTATTGAAAAAAATGGTAATATCAATACCTTTAAGCTGTTTATATATAACAGCACTGCTTCTGTCCTTCCACAGCTGTGGTTCTCAGCTGAGGGTTATTTTGCCCCCAGGGAACATTTGACAATATCTGAACACATTTTTGATGGATCCACTTTGATTTTCAATGTCACTAGGCTCTAGTAGGGAGAGGCCAGGGTTGCGGCTAAACATCCTACAGTGCCCCAGACAGTCACCGAAACAAAGAATCATTTGCCTCAAAGTATCAACAGTGTTGCTACTGAGAACCCTATTCTACAGCCAATTGTATGGATTTAATGCTTTCTAATCAAGATAGCCAAATACTTACAGGCAATAGAGAGAGTAGATAGGGAATAGAAGGTCATTTGTCACAATTCATTTGATCCAAACTTTCTATACTTGGAGTTCAGACAGGTTTGGTTACGATAACTTGCCCAAGGTCATTAAGTCCATTCCGGTGGTCTATAAACTAATCACTACACAAGAACTCAGATCTCTTGATTTTTAGGCTACCACACACAGGTTTTAAAAACAAAATATTTCAGAATTCAGGTCATTGCGCCGAGAGTTGATATTCTTGTGCAAGAAGATGAAATGTATTCTGAAATTCTTGATTTTGATGCTAGTGGCCACTTCAGTAACATTTTTTTAATCACACTCTGAAATGGAATTCAATTTTGAAAAGAGTTTAACACATCGCTTTGATAAGTTTAAAATTGTCAAAAGAAGTTATTTTAAAAGTAGTTTGATGAAATGAGGGCATTTTGCACTATGTTTTGAAAACTGATATTTATTATATCTATATTTTTTCATGGTGCAAATTCTAGCTTACTTCAAAACAACTTTACATTAATTATACCTATCTGTGTACAGTTAGTATCATTTTTATTGTTTTATTTTTGCAGAGCTAATATGGGTCTCAGTAATCCTTATTTTTAGACTGGCAATTTTGTCCTTTTTAAAATTTGTGTCTTAAAGCTCGTTACAGTTTTGGATAGTGAAAACTGTGTGTTACAGACCATACTGCATAAAGTACTTTATAAGTGACATATTTTTTCCTTTTTTTTAAGTCCATGTTACTCTTTAGGAAATTGTGATTACCATAGCAAGAAGTGAGATATTTCTTAAGTGTTTTAAGCCAGCCTTTCTCTGCCTTAATAACTGAGTGTTTAAGGTGAACTGCTTGTGGGAAATAGCATTGAATCTGCATGTTGTTGAAGTGGGGCTGCCGGTCAAAGGAAGCGAGCCAAGGAGAGCAGAGTGAGATGAAGGAAAAGCCACGTTATCTGAGACTTGGGTCTTATCAGGAATTGTACTGAAGTCAGACTTGACCTCAAGCCATTCAGATAGGAGACCCAAATACAATAGAGTCTCTAGTCTGTTGTGAAAAATTCCTAAATAAGTCTTGCAACTTATGCAATCTTCTCTATTGCATTCTTTTCTTTTGGGAGGTACAATCACAATGGCATAGTGTCCCAGCACCTCACGGGGCAGAGCCACGGGTACATCACAAGGTCTGTATGTTGGCTCAATTCCATGTCAGCACACTGTCAAAAGAGGGAACAATATATAAATCTATACACTGTGACAACAACAGCATATAAACTACCTGGAGTTCATCCAGCTCTGCACAGAGGGCACCTCTATGCAGCAAGCCCAGAATATTCTCATGAGGTCATGTTAGTGAAGGATGCCATCAAGGGTAGAGACTTGTGGAATTTTTGACAGTGATATTGAGCAAATCTTTCCAATTGTTTACATTCTATGTATCTTTTGTGTCATGAAAATAAATATTTTGTGCTTTTTCTGTACGTTATTCACAGAATTGTATGTGAACACAATTTAAACTCATAATGCACAGAGATATATTACGGAATATGTCAGAGAGATTAAAAAGCACTTGATGTAGGTGAAAGACAGGCTTGCGTAAATGGAAATAGATGATCACAATGAGAATTGAAAGAGAATAAAGACTAAGTCGAGAGGGGCAACAAAAGATTGATAGAGTCAAGCTCAGGTGCTTTCTGGCTGTGCAGTACAGGGAATGTAGCTACAATCTTGGGTTATTAGAAACTGCCAATTAAGAAATTTCTACTCCTTACTTGGAAGTATTTCATTAAACAAATAAATTGAGGTAACCCTGGGAGGAGGAGCACTCTATCAAAGATTGGGTCTGGTAGCTATTGAGAGCTGATAGCAGCCCAAATATTGCAGAAAGCCAGAGGGAGAAGTTAATGATATCGCTGTTCAGAGATGACCTCTGTAACCATGGTTGTAACTTAAGATTTTCCACTCTGTAACAAAATCTGATACCATTTCTTTATATAGCAGATAGCCACTTGCTTAGGCAGTGATCTCTGGAGTGGGGTGGGAGGGTGGAGAAGGAAGGTGCATGGAAGTGCGTGGAACCATACTGGATAAGGAGTGAAAGTAAATTCAAAGCTTATAAAGATGGAAAAACCTTTACTTATGAAATTGTTACTGGTGGTAAGAAAATCAGGAGAAAGCTTCCAGTCTGAAGTGTCCCTTGTGTTTTCCTTATAATCACTTCCTATGAAACCCAGGCTGAGACAAGTTAAAAATACTAGAGTGGCTGATTCCTTAAAACCACTTTCAAAACTGAAGAGGGCTTCTGGATTCCTTTGCTCCTATCCATCAAGTCTAGAAGCATTTCTCCTTCTTGATGTGGATTAAGGCTGCCCCAGCTAGAGAAGCCCAAGGTGACCTGGCCTACATGCCAAACTATATGACCCAGTGGACTTTTTTTATGGTATGAATTAGGACTGCCCCAGGGAGAGAAGCCCAGGGCATCCTCACCTGCATGCCGATCTATATGGCCAGATTCGTATCTAAAGTTATATGACTGCACAATAACCAGACCCCATCTGCACTGAAATCATTTAATGACTTTTTACATCATCTTTTTCTTTTTTTCCAGTAAAAATAAGTCACGTACCCATGCCTTATAAAATTAGCCCTAACCCTCAACTCAGGGCAGCAGCAGGAGCTCTGCCTGCCCATGGGTCCTGTCCCCATGCCAGCGGGGGCAGCAGCAGGAGCTCTGACTGCCCGTGGGTCCTGTCCCCACGCACCAGCTCTGCCTGCCCATGGGCCCTGTCCCCATGCCAGCGGGGGCAGCAGAAGCGGCAGCAGCAGAAGCTCTGACTGCCCATGGGTCCTGTCCCCATGCTATTCCACACTATTCTCTAAATAAAAGAGCACTACGGCCAGATCTTGAGAGTCTAAGAAATCTTTCTTTCGACTCCTCGGCTCACCGACCCCGCATCATTTCTGATATTTTATTTTTTTATTTTATTATTATTACTTTTTTAAAGATTGGCACCTGGGCTAAGAACTGTTGTCAATCTTCCTCTTTTTTTTTTTTTTTTTTAAGGATTGGCACCTGGGCTAACAACTGTTGCCAATCTTTTTTTTTCCTGCTTTTTATTTCCAAAACCCCCCTGGTACATAGTTGTATATCCTAGCTGCAGGTCCTTTTAGTTGTGGGATGTGGGATGCCGCCTCAATGTGGCCTGACGAGCGGTGCCATGTCCGCGCCCAGGATCCGAACCCTGGGTCGCCACAGTGGAGCACGCGAACTTAACCACACGGCCGCGGAGCCGGCCCCCCTCCCTTTATGATATTTTAAACAGAGAACTTAAAAGAAGGCTGGTTTCATATATTTTGAATATGAAAAAAGGGAGATGCTGTATATTCAAAACCACATGCTTTATAATATATAGCAAAATGCCACATCCCCATGCTATATTCCATTTTCAAATATAAGATCACTAAGAAGAGCAAAGAGCACAACAATGCCATTTCAATCACTGTTTTGGTGTGTATAGGAAGCCATACCAGATAAAGGGTTCTTTTGGATTTAACTTACACAGTTTGCAGTGTAGATTTTTTTAAGTTAAAATTGGTTTTATAACACTGTGATTCATGTCAGATTGGGATGTTTACTCTATGTTGCTATTGTTTCACAGAAAGAAAGAGAATTTCTATAACAGAATCTGAACTTATTTATTTACTGGTAGGATCCAACTGTTACAGTTAGTGCAACAAGATGATTTTATAGCTGATGGAATTTGATGCCAAGCTTTTAGCTTGATGCCTCTGGCTGGATTTATATACCATACAATTTTATTGACTAAACGAGTGATTCATTTCTAAAACTACCTTTCAACGGTTCCCTTATTATGGAAAATTAGGTTTGTTACTTTGCATCAGCTCCTAACATGTCTCTATCACTGGCAATACTTTTTATCTAATTTGCCTTATTGTAATAGAGACACATCAGGTTTCCAATGCTTAGTTTTGCATAGTAAGTCTGTCTTCATCAATTAATTTGCAAACTGTATCTTTATTTATTTTATTTTTTACATTTTTATTTTGAAACAATCTCAAACTTATGACGTGCAAACCTGCAATTATGAAAATTTGCAAGTACATTAGAAGGAAATTGTTCTCCTTAACCATGTGTTCAGCCCTGCACAATTTCTTTTGTACTTCCTGCCATCATGTCATTGTTGCAATGACCTTGCAGTACAAACACCTGAGCAGCCCTTCCTTCCAGAGCTGAATCCCCTCTGGTTCCTGCCTGTGTGTGGTCCCACCTGCAGCCCTTCAAACAGTAATCTTTACTCCATGTTTAGAGTTCGTTAACTGTGAGAGGGCTATTCCGGTAAAAACTGTTCTGTTGTTACCAGAACCAGATAAATTTCATTTTAAAACCAATAATTTTAAAAGCAAAAGAATAATTTTAATATATAGAAATAAAGTTCTACACACTTTCTGCACTTTAAGAGGAAGTTAGAAAAGGATAGCTTAACTTTCTGTGTGAAAATAATTTAATTCAACCAGCATAATCATGAGGATTTAGGCAAAAACGAAGATTTCAAACGCTGGAATTATTTATGTTTACGGATTGAGTGAGTGAGTGGAAAACAGGTGGAGAGAGGCATTTTACAAGGAGGATCATCACCTTTTTTACTTTCGTTCTACAAAGGGGAAGAAAAGGAATAAGTCTTCTAAAACTATTTCTCACTGGTGCTTTATATACACTATTTTAATTAATTCTTAAGACAGCTAAGGTGCCTTTAAAATGATCACTACTGTTTTATCAATTGTGTAGAAAGAATAGTCTGAGTTTCAGAAAAATGAAATGACTGATTTGGTCTCACATTTACTTTCTTGGGGAATAGGATTTGAGTCCTAATGGTGCTCAGTCCAGTGACTAATGCCTTAAGCCCTAAGTTGTTAGCATCCTCTGCCTTATACACAAAAGGATAAGCTCCCCTTTGATTGAGGCAGCTGAAGGTTTACCAATTTTCAACGCAAAAATATGTCCCCAGATATTTTTCAAAACATATGAAATTCTTTTCTTCATCAATTTTTTTTATTCGTTTATTTCCTTATGATTTCTTTCCTACGATAAGACTTAGCTGAATATATACAGTTTTATTGAAACCTAATGTCTGGAGTGTGAAGTTAATTAATGTTTAGCATTCTCTGAGGGGAAAGCTGGTAATTCAAAAATAAAAATAAATTATTTTTCATATTATCAGCTTTGTCACAGTCACTATAGAAATATTAGAAAACACAGTGACAAAAAATTTAAAAACACCCATGATCCCAATATCCAAAGGTAAATAATCGATCATAATTTTTCAATAGCCTTCTTGGAACTAATCTCTTTAAATTTTTAACTCTTTCAAGAAATACACTTTGAGATGTACGTTATGCTTTTATGTCAACAATCATTAAGGTCCATTATTTTCTGAAGTTGTTTATGATTGTTTTTCAGTCTTTTATCACATAGGATTCTCACAAATGTGCCGCTGTTAGCAAAATGAGTAACACATGCTCCATTCTACTTTGAGAGTTTCTGCTTTTGCAAGCAGGTTTTGATGCCTCTTGTGGAAAAAGGTACAAAAAATAGAGTAATAGGTAGTGGATTATTAGTGTTTTTTCCTTGTATTCACTTATTTTATTTTAATTTTTTTAACAATCCTCTTTTATCACACCTAGGAGTTGAGTTCATTAATTATTGATCCAAGACAATGATGAAGTACTCCAGTTTAAGAAGCTGAGTGAGTAATTTTCTTTTGGGATAATCCAATTTTCAAAATTTTGTTACAGACAGATAAAATGGTATGCAATGGAGACAGATGTGTTTCTATTATCACCATAGGTAAGGAAATATTCACTAATATATTTCACCATTTTTATTTTTCATAATATTTAGTTTTGCACTCATTTCAAATTCACTATACTAGCTGACATTTTTGATAAGTTTAAATGAATAACAAAACTAAAGCGTGTTTAAAAGTATCGGAATGCTTGCATGTTATGTAGAGAATTTTGATAGAACGTCTTCAGAATTTGGGATAACATAACTAGAGTTACAAAAATGTATGTATATGAAAGCTAATATGTACTATTCTGTACAGGTTTGCAAAATGCTATTTTTTTTTCTATTAGAAAGTGAGTATTGGCTTTAATAGAGGGCCCTGCATGTATATGAACAATAAAAAAACTCTAAAAATTAATAATGTGAGGACCAGCCCAGTGGCATAGTGGTTAAGTTCACGTACTCTGCTTTGGCAGCCTGGGGTTCACAGGTTGGGATCCTGGGTGTGGACCTACACGCTGCTCATTGGGCCATGCTGTGGAGGTGTCCCACATACAAAATAGAGCAAGATTGGCAACAGATGTTAGCTCAGAGCCAATCTTCCTCACCAAGAAAAATACATAAATAAGTAAAAATTAATAATGAGATTAACTTATCAAAATTGCTTTTCACATAACTACCAGAAAATATAACCATTACATGAAGTATATAAAATGCCAAAATAATTCTACCTTTACATAGCTATTTATTTTACAGCTATAGAAGTGTATGTCTCAGTAATAAACCAAGAAGGCTAAGATGTTAGGCTCATAGCACCTCAGTTGTCTATTGAATATTTTTAATTTAATCTCATCAGTTTACAGATGACAAGAAAAAAATAAAAACAATTTCCACAAAAAAGTGGCTTGCTTACAAAGCAAGTTAGTGAGCTAAATACCTTTAGAAAAACAGATGATAGAGAGGTAGATTTTGTGAAATCTGTTTCTTTTCTTATCCTTTATGTGTGTAACATTGGAATACACTGAAGTATCTCAACTAGTTAAATTTAATTCTAAGTGGCAAAAACTCAAGTTAATGAATTCAAATGTATCATTTAGAAAATCTTCTTCTAATATAATGCTTATAAGAAAGAAATGCACTTAAACTATGGTTCATTTTGAGGTGTTCCTTTATTTCTTTAGAAAAGGATATAAAAAACAATTTAGTGCCATTATATACTTTATTTATCTACTCATTTCTGTTATTCTACTTTATACAAATTCAAGAATTACAGTATATTAGAAAAGTTTAAAATAAACACTGTAAATATTACAGTGTATATTCTTTATAAAATTATAGTTTAAAATTTGATAATAGCAATGTTATATTTTAAACAACTTTCATCTTCAAAATTGTTATATTCTGCCAATTTTAGAGGCACAGAGCTATAATATATAATCCCTGACATTGTCATCTTAAATTATTGAGTACTTCTCAGCATTTTCAAAAGTGTTTGCAAATGTTACTTGATTAAACCTTTCTGTCGTTAAAACTTCTTGGTTCAAAGCACCTATTTTGCTTCAAAAAAGTTATTTTTTCTCTATTGTCAGAAATAAAATTGAAAAGAGCAATCTGCCTTATAAATCCAAAATTCTTTTTTTTTTAATTCAATTGAGGCTTCTTCCACAATCTAGAATCTGAGTTCTCAGAAACCTTTAGATGTGGTACTTGAAAAATATCCTTGACTTAAAAAGAGCCACTGAACTGCTTAGTTCGTAAACAAGCAATTTGTATATTTAGTTTAAATATTTAAAAACCATCTCATGTATTAATCATACAATGAAGACAGAGATGCAGTCTCATTACATGCTTGAAAAAATACTGATCATTTACCTCAAGAAAATTTACTTTTAAATTGTATTTTTATCTATGCAATTCAAATAAATGATCTTCTTAAATTTCACAAAGTATTCATATATATTCTTAAAATCTACATTAAGCAAACAAGAAATCCTTCTTATTTTGATTCCACAGCTATTGAACTGTAAGGTACAAATAACAAACTCATTATCACACTTCAGTTTGTTTTGGAGAACAATTATATCTTACTGGAGTGAAAAGTATCAGTAAAGGAATAATGTGTAACTATCAAATGTAGCATAGAATATTTAAGCTGTAACTAGAAGAATATAAATGATAGGTTACCACTGCTCCATTCAATTTGCTCTTATTGCAAGAAAACTTTGATGTGTAACTTCAAACTCCATAAATTCCCACAATTTATTACTTATGGATTCAGCCCAGAAAACGTGCTCCGTTCTGTTACATCATTAGGAATTGCCTTCTAAGAACTATTAAGTACACAATGCTCTGTTTTTGCAGTTAGATGAACTAAATAAAGATTTATTGTTACATTTACTTTGCCTGAGGCTAAAAACTCTGACTTGATGAAAGTTATTTTCCTAGTGTGAAATTTTATTGCTCCAATTAAAATTGCTTATTCTTTTCATTATAGTAACTTAAAGTAAGAGAATGGGTATTTACTAAGCACCAACTCTCTTCTAGATCATCTGCTATGGCATTTTTATAAATGTCTTCTCAATTTGTGTTAATAAAAATATTTATTACAAAAGCATTGTATGTTCATTTCTATTTATTTTGTCCAATATGATATAACTAATAGGAAGCATAGTGGTTTCACATATTTACTTCAAAGCTTACATTCTCTCCAATATAATTGAGTATGTTTTGGGAGATATTTACACAATCTAGAAAAATCTAAGCATTGCTGGAAATTAATCTTCATATAGCAACTTAGTAAAAGTATAACACTTTAAACTCATTCTCAATGCATTAGAATTAAATAATTTAAAATGCAATAGATAATATATATAACGTCCCCAAATCAAGAAGCATCATTATTATAAATTTTGTTATAAACTTCAAACTTCATTTTGTACACAAGAAATAATTTTTATCACCTGGGTGTTTTTTTTTTTTTGTATGTTTTGTTTTTTTGGCAGTTCTTTTTAAGTAATAGATTCTAGCCTTAGGTATATTTCTACTTTTGATTTAACTGGAAATATAAAAGCATGAAATTCTCCGTTGTAGACAATATTTTGCTACTTTGTTTGGTTGTACATTATCATTAAAGGGATGGGTCAAGACTGGCCTTGCAAAGTCAGCATGATAATGAATCTCACCTACAGATATTCACCTCATCCTAGAGAAGAATAACCGCCATAAAATTTGAAGATATATATTTTTATGTAAATCAAAACCATTTTTAAAAGTGGAGTCATATTGTGGGTTAGCAGCCCTTAATAAGTTTCTCCCAAATTATCACTAATGTATCTGTGACAACTCCAAGAAAAGCCGTATCTCATGAAACATACAAAAAAGTTAAATTAACAGTAAATAAAACTACTACCAGAATCTGAGGGTTTTCTGAGCTATAATCATAAATGACTGGCGCTATTCTGAAAATTTCAAGTATTAGCTCAAAAATTTTTGGCATTTGTAATATTTGCTACTTTCTATCCAGAAAGGTCGTTATAAAGAGATTTCAACACCACTAGGGGGCTCAGTTTCTTTGTCAATCAGGAAACTAGACAGGCAGTCTTCTCCCAAAAACACAGTCTGCTCAGGGATCCTGGTCCACTGCTCCCTCAGTAGGTCTTCTTGGATAACTGGCCTTTTTTTTTGAGGACTAATTCTAGAACATACAATAGTGTCTGTCACTCAGCTTTGTAAAGTTAGCATCCAGCCCGTCTTCTGGTCCTTCATGATCTCATGCTTAATTCTCCAGGGGGGAAAAAAGAGACAACAAAAATTTAAAAATGAATAAACATACAACCAAAAAATCTATAAATAGATCTTTTTTATATGGATCTCACCCAGCAGTGTCCTCAAAGCAAATCTTTGGATGATGTTTTGCAACAGATCTGCGGTCTAATCAATACAAAATTCACTGTTTAATAATTAGTAGAATGAAGAGACTTCAGCAATAGAAATGAAAAATTTTATGCAAAAAAATTTAGCTGTGTAACTTCTGACACAAATACGAAGAAAACTAAAAGCTGACATGACTTTATGCTGTTAATGGAGTATTTAAAAAAGTGATTTCCAATTAGTCTTGACTGTTAGACTAATCTCCTTAGAAAGAGTAAGTTTTAGTGACAGCTGATTTCATGTCCTCTACACATCCATTCATATGGCTGTTCAGGAGGTCATATTTGCATCACTATATTGTGATAGAGAGTGTTTATGACCTTTCATTTTTCAGAATCAATCGAAGACAGGGCATGAAAGAATTATAGCTATATAATGAAATGTAAATGTTATAAATACTGACATTGTGAAAGGAATGATGTCGTTGACAAGCTGAGAGGAAGAGGGGAGGAGAGATATAGCAATACTGGTTTCAGTACTTTGTATAAAGAGAAGTCAAAATATGCTATCTAAATTTGATGGATCAAAATTACATTTTAACAGAGTATTCAGATTTATAAGAGTGGGATCCGGCCCCGTGGCCGAGTGGCTAAGTTCACGCCCTCCACTTCAGTGGCCCAGGGTTTCACTGTCTCGGATCCTGGGCACAGACATGTTGAGGCGGTGTCCCACATGCCACATCTAGAAGGACCTGCAACTAAAATATACAACTCTGTACTGGGGGGCGGTTTCGGAGAGAAGAAGAAGGGGAAAAAGAGATTGGCAACAGTTGTTAGCTCAGGTGCCAATCTTTAAAGAAAAAAAATCAGATTTATAATAGCGATAAAAAGGAAAAAGATCAAAATTATATTTTAACAGAGTATTCAGATTTATAATAGTAATAAAAAGGAAAAACAAAACCAAAGATAAACCTAACGAAGATTAGAAGGAATGGGAAAGTGAGAAGAGAAGATTGTGTAAGTCAGCCATCCATCTCATTTTTTGTAGTAGAGAATAAAAAGGCAGTTCATGTGGCTAAATAGAAAATAATGTATAAACATATTGCTTACAATTATATAGGTGACTGCCAGAAGAAATCAGAACAGGAATCATCAAATATCATTATTTCCAAGAAATAGAGTTGAGAATTAGGGAAACTTTTTCAACACTGTTCTTTCTTTAAATTTTTAAATGCTTACATCAATTTTGGAATTTACGAAAGCGAAGGGGAAAAAACATGTACTGAGTTAATCACAGACCCCTAAGAAACTGAGATGAATAAATATTAAATTAATACCTTAATTGAATTTATGTACTCTATCCCTTAAGTGATAAAATAGAGTATATAGTGAATAGTCTTTCAAAAAAACTGTAACATTTGGCTCATCTTATTTACCTCTCTAATCAGTAACTATCAAAAGCTGCTAGATAGAGTTAACTTTGAAATTGCATGCTTCTCCAAGCCAGGGTTGCATTTATAAAAATACAGAACTGTGATGGACAGCAGTACACAGTAAAGTGCATGGGAGAGTGAAACGGCAACACCCAGGTGGCTGCAGTCAGCAGGGGTGTGGGATTCTGGAACAAAACAATTATGCATAAATAGAATAAATGCTTTCTGCACCTTGGGAAATACTGTCCAAGTATTACTCAGCCTAGGTGTTGTTTTCCTTCCACCAAAAGTAGGTCAATCTTTATAACTCCCCTCCTGGCATTGGAGCACAAAGATGAAATCCTTCCTTTGTGGTCAAAGGCAGTTGTGACAGGCATAATTTTATCAAAACTGGAGGAGAGAAATAGCCCCCTTTAAGTTTCCATGTGAGACAAGATTGTGCAGCAGATAAAAAAAGTGTGTATAAGCAGAGCTTTAAAAAATCAGATGATGAAGAACTTACACTTAGCACCTGAATTTCTTATAATTATAGGCAAATAAATTGAGAAAACTTGGTAAAAAATTAGCTGTAAAAAGGAGGTGATTTCTAATAAAGACTGATTTGGAACAAATAAATGTTTCAAAATCTAGAACCAGGAAACAAAATAGAATAATAAATGTCAGCTGCAAATAGAACCATGAAGGTTCCCTGGCTCACAGCCCTCAAGAAGGGAAGGATAATTCCCAGGTGAGGCTGAAAGAGTTAAACTAAAAATCACACTGTACTTAGATCTGTATATTAATTGTAGGCATGGATGGATGTGAATATATGTGTGCGTTTGAGTGTACGAATCTTCCTGTGTGTGTGTATTTGTGTATTCTGATACTAAATTATATATTGTTCATTGCTTAGCATTAATGTAATCTTTCTCCAGTAACGCTTCTATAAACTTGATTCTGTAAAATTGGTGGAACACATACTATTAGAGATATAGAAATCTGGAAATATTTTAAATGATATTTTCAATCAGATTCTATATAAAAAAAGGTATGCAACATTCTTAAAGAGTGTTGTCTGTAACAGGCAGAATAATGCCTCCTAAAGAGTCTACATTCCAATCCCTGGAAGCTGAGAATGTGTTAATACACATGATAAATGGGGACCTTGCAAATGGAATTAAGGTTACAGAATTTAAAACATGCAGAATATTCTGGATTATCCAGGTGGCACTACGTAATCATATGGGCTTTTACAAGTGGGAGAGGAAAGCAGAAAAGGGGACCAGAGAGATATGACAGAAGAATAGGCAGGAGAGATTGAAGATGGAAGAAAGGGCCACGAACCAAGGAAGGTTCTAGAAGCAGAGAGCAGCCCTGAGCTGACAAGGAAACAAGGACCTCAGTCCTGGAAGGAAGGAGTCTCAACCAGGAACTGAATTCTGCCAAAAGCTCAAATAAGTAAGGAAAAGATTCTCCCTTACAGCCTCTAGAAAGTAACTCTACCTTCCCAACTCCTAAATTTTATCCCAGAGAAACCTGTGTTGGGTTTCTAATGTGCAGAACTATAAGATAATAAATTTGTACTGTGTTTCAAGATATTAAATGTGTGATAATTTATTATGTAATCAATAAAAACTAATCGTTTCCAAACCGTTACTCTGCTATAATTGTGGCTGATTATATGCTTGCTATGAATTTATTATGTGCTCAGTGCTAATAAAGGACATCACTTAAGTCTAATCGTCACAAAATTCTATATTCTACATATTATTATTTCCATTTAACAGATGAGAAAACTGAGGTCCTAAAAGGAAAAGTAACTTTCCAAAACCTACACAGCTGATGAACTCTGTGGTTGGTATTCAGAAACAGGGCTTGAAATCAGATTATGTTTTAAGCCACTAAGATGCATATTTATATATTTATGTACAAACACTCCCTCAACATATGCACACATATCTATTGTATCTCCATAAATGCATTTAAAAAATCTCTAAGTAACATAATGCTTTATAGAATGTAGATCGACTATTTTATTAGAGCGCTTCTCCATTTGAATAAAAATTATCTTGCAATATGTATTTAAATAAATGTAAATTACTTTGCTTAATTTCTTTGAATATATTTCCCTTAAAAAGTTACTAAATATTTTTGCTGAATTTAAGGCCAAATATTTACTATATAAATTTTAAAACTCCCTCAGACTAAAACTAATTTTAGCAATATAAACAATATATGTAACATAAAATAAGACCCAAAATTAAGTGAAGTTTGACAAGCAGGCATAAGTTATAAATAAAATAATTCGGAGTCTCAAAATCATAGAATAACAGAGAGAATTAGACAACTTGCATATACATATATTTGATGCTTAGGTTGCATTTTAAAGAAAATGTTGCATTAACACCCATTATCTAAATTTTCCTGAAGTTCATCTTAGTGTTACCACAGCACCACTTGCGTCATTGCCCTCTTCCTCCCAAAGGGCACTGGATAGTTCAACTCAAGCTAGGAGGGCAGTCAAAGTGTGGACTGAGGTCTTGAGAGACAACAGTGGAAACAAACGGCGCCTCCTTGAGATAAGGTGAGACTCCAGAGTGCGGGAGTGAACTCAGCCCTTCTGTAGGCACAGAGGTGACATTCAAAGGGAAGATAGAAGATAGGGACATGAAAACAAGAATTCTTTTTTTTAAAGGAGACAAGATAAAATAAATGCTAGTTATCTGGATGAGAAAGTGTGAACAAGAGATTCTAATTTAGGCAGAATGGCTAGGAAATGCACTAGAATGATGAAGAAATAATCATGCCAATATCAAGGTGGTGAGTCTCATATGCAGTGAAAAAGACAGTGTAATAATCCTAAGACAAAAATGAAAAATGTGGCTCAAAATGAGGAAATGAGCTGAGTGGGGAGAGTAATAAGAAATGATGTAGGCAAGGACCAGAGTATATAGCGACTTGTATACATCATAAATAGTTTGGATTTTATTTTGACTTTAATGGATAGTTGTTGGAAATTTTTTTCAATTTTTCAGCTTCTTTTATTTACATGATCTGGCTATATTTTAAAATATCTCTGATGTATTTTCAGGAGACAGTGTGGCTACAATATGGAGAGTAGATTATAAGGAGCCCAGAGGAGAAGCAGTAGATCTTCCTGCTATTGCAGGTGTCATGAGAGATGACGCCGGTTGGATTAGGAGTTGAAGACAGGGCCTGTTAATAACAGAGTGGATGTGAGGAAAAACGAGGGATTAAGAATGATATTGTTTTGGTCTTCACCAATAAGCTAGATAGTGCCATTTGTTTATTTGAAAATGACTGGGGAAGGGAACAGACACAGTAGATGTGAATAATTGCCACTTATCCACAGTAGTAAAAAGAATTCCAAGATGGTCCCCAAGATTCCCATTCCCGGTGTGTGCACTCTATATAATTCCTTCCCCTGGTGGTTATTTGTTAGAGCATTAAAATAAAACAAATACAACTGTTGGTACAAAACTAATACAACTGGAAGTGGGGTGCTGCTGATACAAACACCTAAAATTAGGGAGCAGCTTTGGAAAAAGGCAGTGGGCGGGGGCTGGAATAATTCTGAAGAGCATAAGAGAGAAAGCCTCGATTGCTTTGAGTAGACTGTTAGTGGAAATGGAGGCTTTAACGATGCTGCCCGAGAGGGCTCAAAATGAAGTCAAGAACATGTTATTGGTATTTGGAACAAGGGGGATCCTCATTACATAGTGGCAGAAAATTCAGCAAAACTCTACTCATGTGGAAAGCAAATTTTGAAATGATGAACTTAGGTAAATAAAGAGATTTCTACTAGGGATGTAATGTACAACATGTCATGTACAACATTATGACTATGGCTAACATGGCTGTGCAGTATATTTGAAAGTTGTTAAGAGAGTAAATTCTGAGAGTTCTCATCACAAGAAAAAGAATATTTTTTTGTATCTGTATGAGATGATGGATGTTAAACTTACTATTGTAATTATTTCACAATATCTGTAAGTCAAATCATTATGCTGTACACCTTAAACACAGAGTACTGCTGTCAATTATACCTCAATAAAACTGGAAAAGTGGGGCTGGCCTGGGTGCAAAGTGGTTAAGTTCACGATCTCCACTTCAGAAGCCTGGAGTTCATGGATTTGGATTCCGGGTGTGGACCTATGAAACACTCATTAAGCCATGCTGTACAGCATCCCACATGCAAAATAGAGGAAGATTGCATAGATGTTAGCTCAGGGCCAATCTTCCTCACCAAAAAAAGGAAAAAAGAAAAAAAAGCTGGAAAAGAAAGGTGAATACCCAACAAGATCAGAAAATGAATCTAAGTGCTAAAGTAAGTAAATGAATGATAATTTTCAGAAAAGAAATAGATTTATAACCAAAGTCTTAAAGATGCTACCTGGTTTCTTCTTGCTACTTATAGTAAAATGCATGAGAAGAGAGAGAAATTGAGAGAACTGTTAAAAAAAGAGGAAACAGGAATGGATGATTTTGAAAACTTTCAACCCCTCTGGATGGGAGAAGATTCTAAAATTCAGAAAAGGCTGCATAGAGAAAAGTTGATGTGTCATTATATAACTTTTTTGCTAAAATCTCAGAGAGATCAAAACTGAAAGTATTCAGTAACACAAAGGACCATTTCAAGAGATTATGAGTCTGCTTCATGATCCTCTCCACCAAACTAGAGGGCCTCCAGGAAGCTTAAGGGTGTTGTCCCTCCGACCTCACACTAAAAGCCAAAGATAGAGAAGGAATTATCTCAAAAATCTTATAAGTATGCCTTTGATTAATGGAGTGAAACCTAGCGAAATTCACACAAGATCCAGAAAGTTCTTGAGATAATTGTTTCAGCAGAAACAATGCCAGCTTAGACTGAAAGAGACAGAGTAAAGACGAAGTTTATACACACATGCACACACACACACACACACACATATCTATCACATCTTTATCCATTCACCGGCACTTAGATTATTTTCGTATCTTGGCTGTTGTGAATAACGCGGCAATAAATGTGGGAGTGCAGGTATCTCTTCAACATCCTGTTTTCATTTCCTTTGGATATACACTCAGAAGTAGAGCTGCTGGATCATATGGTAGTTTTATTTTTAATTTTCTGAGGGCCTTCCATAGCATTTTCCATAATGGCTGTAACCAATTTACATTCCCACCAACAATGCATAAGAATTTTCTTTTCTCCACATCCTCACCAAGTTTTTATCTCACTTCTTTATGATAGCCATTCTAATAGGTGTCAGGTGATATCTCAGTGTGGTTTTGACTGTCATTTCCCTCTTGGTTAGTGACGTTGAACATCTTTTCGTGTAATTTGTGCATCTTTGGAAAAATGCCTATTTAGTTCTGCCCATTTTTTAATCAGATTGAGTTTTGTTGTTGTTTTTATTGAGTTATACTGTTTAAGGATACAAACTTGCAACTAGTTGATAAGTAAGTTCTGGAGATCTACGCGCAGCACAGCAATTGTAATCAACAATACTGTATTACAAACTTCAAAGTGGCTAAGAGACTACATCTTAACTGTTCTCCTCACAAAAAAGGAATGATAATTATGCGATGTAATACGAGTGGTAGCTACTACTATGGTGGTAATCATACTGCAATATACAAATGCATCAAGTCAACATGTTATATACTTTAAACTTACACAATATTACATGTTGATTATATCTCAATTTTTAAAAAGTATGTTGTCAGTCCCCCAAAATTCTAATGACAGGAACAAAGCTTAAAAAACTATTCAGCTACAAACACGAGCTGCCTTCCACAAAAAAGGAAGAAAAGCTGGCGTCAAGAGCCCAGAAGGCTAGGTCAAAAGCTTTGGATAATTACTCCCCGGCCTTGGAACCAAATCACGAAACTGCTGAAGTTTGCCTGGCAGGATTTCACATGAGTTAAACCAACACTCCTTCTTACTTTCATTTCCCCCCTTTTTGGAACCAGAATGTGTATAACTGTTAATCTATTTCTGTCCCACTATTATTCCTTGGGAGTGTTGAGGCCATATAACTTGTCTCTAGTTTTACACATCCACAGATGGAGAGAATTGCGCCCAGCAGCCATACTTAATGAATCACACGCAGCAGTCTCAGCCACACCTGATTTAGATGATGCAAATTTAGACTTTGGGCTGATGCTATAACAAGATGGGCCTCTTGGGAGTGTTGGGGGCAATGGATGTAATTTGCTTGTGGGAGAGACGTGAATCACTAGGCGCTGGGGAGTGGACGCTGGTGCATAGAATCCTGAGATGACCGCCACGGTTTCCACCTCCTCAAGTACATGTTCTGCATGTCGTCCCCTTCAGTGTGGGCAACACCAACGGAAATGATGGAATATCACTCCCATGATTAATCTATAGAATACGGAAAAGGGTTTTTTTGTTAGTTGTAATCAAGATCTCTACATAGTTGACTCTGAGTTCATCAATTACCCTAGCTATGCCTGATCTAATCAGATGAGCTCTTTAAAAGAAAGTGAAGCATCAAGACGCTCTCTTGCTAGCCTGGAAACAAGCAAGCAATTATATTGTAAACCACCTATGTGAGAGGCCACAGGTCTAGGACCTGATGGTGGCCTCTAGAAGTGAAGAGCAACTCCCAGCTGACAGCCAGCAAGAAGACAGGACTGTCATTTCTATACCTGCATGGAAAACAAACAAAGACAGAAAAAGATTGGAATAGGACCCTGAGCTACAGTCCAGAATTTAGCCTTAGCTGGCACTAAAGCTGGTGCTTTGATTTTAATCTTGTAAGACCCTGAGCAGAGAACCCAGCTATGCAGTGCCTTGACTTCTGACCTATAGAGACTGTGAGATAACGAATTTGTGTTGTTTTAAGTGCCAAGTTTGTGGTCATTTCTTACACAACCATTGAAAACTAATATGCCATCAATCGATGTTTTAAATGGGAATTGCAGTTTTCCTACATTTCCATATCATGGGCCGTTGACCCATGCTAGGCCATCATTCAACCTGATCCCAAGGCATAGTGATGGCTGGAGGCCATATACTTCAATCAAGCTGAATATCTGGCATCTTTTACTTGGGTTTCTCTTTTCTTGTGAGGAAGATTGGCTCTGAACTAACATCTGTTGCCAATCCTCTTGTTTTCGCTTGAGGAAGATTGTTGCTGAACTAACATCTGTGCCAATCTTCCTCCACTTTATGTGTGATGCCAGCACAGCATGGCTTGACGAGCGGTACTCAGTCCGTGCCCAGGATCTGAACCTGCAAACCCCAGTCCACCACTGAAGTAGAGCATGTGAACTCAACCACTACACCAAGGAGCCAGCCCCAGCTTGAGTTTCTTGCGTTGAAATAGATGTCTTGTTTCTCTCTGGAAAAGAGACCTTGGAACTCCCTGTGGCCATGTCTCCTGCTGGATAAACAAAACTATCACACAGAGAGAGTAAATGGAGCCAATAGCCAGAGAGAAGTATAAATAAACGACACAGAGAATATGATGAATGATGGTGTCTGTGTTACTGTTATAACCCTTGTCAGCCTGTGAGCTTCCCTGGGTCATAAGTTGCCAGACATAATTATCTTCTGCTTTAACTTTATAAGCTACTCTGATATACGCCCATTAAATTCGTTTTCTATTAATGTTTTTGATCAAATTGGGTCTCTGTTACTTGAAACCAAAAGTGTCCAGGCTAACATAATTTAAACTGGCGATTATAATTTTGCCTATTGATGACCATAACTAAAACCTACACAGCTAGCAGTCCAAATTTTTACCACTCTTTCAAATCCCTTTTATTCATTTTGGTGGATATCCCCTATCATCTTCTTCAATGAGAATTAAATTTACCACTCTCTTTTTTATCCCTGGGCTTTTCTTTTCTCCCTTGAAAAGTTCCCTGTAACATTAAACTACTTTTTACTTGTCCCTTTTCTTTTTTTCTTCTTGTAGGGAAGATGTCTCTTTCCTCCATTTTCTGACTAATGACATCTCCGTTATCCATTAAACTAAGTGACTGCTCTTGCCTCTGGGGCCTTTAGCCTTGTTCATTCCATCCATAACATCAGTTCTCAAGCTTTCTCATCCTACTAGTATTTCTTTTCTGTCCCCAAACATCTTCAGATCTTCCCTATGCCTGGCATCAATTCTTTTAAGCTGTGCTTGTCTCTCTTCTCTCTATTACCAAGTCACTTGTCCCAAACTGTAGTCAGTCTCTGCCTTTTCCTCAATACATAGTCCTCTCTGTATCTCTTAGAGTCAAGACTGACAACAGAATCCATCCAGTTGAGAATTTGATACCAAAATTTGTACCTAGGTATAAAGGGGTTAGTTACTAAAAAGGTCAAGGGCAAACTCCAATGTAGCTTGGAGGGAGCATCTGTAGAAAGTACCCATCACCCCTGGGGCTGGGAGAACCAGGGAAAGAGGTTGGAATTACTAAAACTTAAAAACTTAGAAGAGGATGCCTACAGAGATGAGAGTGAAAGACCCCTGAGGATGGAGTAGCTGCTCAGCTAGTGCTGCTGGACCTGAGCTTGGAGAAGGGCCCTGTGGGAGGGGGCTCTCCTTGTTTGTTTCTGAGAGGCAGTTACCATGAAGCTGGTGTGGCACGTTTTGGGAAAACTGGTAAGTGGATTCAGCTGCTGCTACAAAATGAGCACCTGTTGCAGGTGGGAACAGGCTCTGCTGGGCTGATGCTCGCATGAATTGCACGTGGAGGAGAAGACCCCAGTAAAAAGACAGGAAGGAGCAAATCCCTTCTTCCTCTTCCAGCCAAGCAGCCTCCTTCCAGCACCGCTTGTTAGCAAATCCTAACGTGTGGTCTTCAGGAGCCTGGCTCCAGGCTCACAAAGCCAATATAAAAGGCTGAGTTTGGTGCTGAAAGACAATAGCTTAAACTTACTGCATTTGGCTTTGGTAAGTACACTTCCATAATAATACCTTTTTAATTACAACTGCAGTATTTTTAGAGATCACTTACAAGCTCATACTGCCTACATCCAATGACATTTTATCTGAATTTTGTCTTGTGTGATCGCTGATCTTCTTGAAAGAGCGCAGAATTGTCCTCTCTGATATTTGACTCATGGTTTACCTAATGTATTTCCAGGTATTAGCTTTCTAGGTTCTTAATTGATTTACCATTTTCTCTACTGTTTTAATATATATTTATCCTTTCAACAAATATTAACATTAACAAATATTCATTCAAAGCTCATCATGGCCAGCCACTGTACTATTTTCCAGGTAAAAAAAATCAAGATTAGTATAGTTCTACCCGTGTGGATTTTACTTGAAAAAACAATTACACTAATAACTATTCAACTGCAATTTGCAATAAAGACTAAAAAGCTAAAGCCAAGTGTAAATGAGAGGTCACGCACACACATATTTGTATATATACATATCTCTCTTTATGTGTGCATGCATGTATATATGTGTGTGTATATGAATACACACATATATATATGCATGTCTCTGTCCATATAAGTATATACCCATACACACATATAAATGTATATTTACATACAGATGTTCGTTATATATATCCCGGGACAATGTGTGTGTGTATGTGTTGTAATAAAATTAGCTGATTTATATTTGAGGATCAGGCAGGGCTTTCCTGTAGCAATTTTATTTTATTTCATTATTATTATTTTTTTAAAGATTGGCACCTGAGCTAACAACTGTTGACAATCTTTTTTTTTTTTTTCCTTCTTTTTCTCCTCAAATCCCCCCAGTACATAGTTGTATATCCTAGTTGTGGGTCCTTCTGGCTGTGGCATGTGGTACACTGCCTCAGCGTGGCCTGACAAGAGGTATCATGTCCGCATCCAGGATTTGAACCAGCGACACCCTGGGCCACCAAAGCAGAGCACGTGAACTAAAACACTTGGCCACAGAGCCGCCCCAGCAATTCTATTTTTGACTTGAGGCAGAATTACCTCTATCAAATTCTGTAGGGGATGGAGAAGAGATTCCAAGAAGTGGGTAAAACCATGAGAAGGGGGATGTCTAGTATCTTGAGTACTTAGATTGTGATTTTCCGTTCCTGTCAGTTGCCTGCATCCACTGTGATCCTTCAGGAGTTCGGTTCTAGGTTTTCTTTTCTTTTCAGTTTTGTGTCTGCCTTTGATGTTGTTCATGCTTTTCTTTGTTGGAGGATCCTTAATTATCTGTTATAACAATACAAGAGGGCAGGAAAAGACCTGTGCCCCGTCAGCTAATCAAAGCTACAAAATTCATTTTGATAACCTACATATATATCCCTGATCAGATGTCTATTCTAGCATTTTCAGGTTTGCATTTTCTCCTAATTTTGAAATACACTTATAGGTGATTTTTCACATAAGAGAAAATAAAAAAATATAATGCAGTTCTCAGTGTGTAGTAAAGAATTTAACCCTGCCCAAAGAGAGGTCTGCCCTTTGCCCTTGGCTCCTGGGAATTAACTTCTCTACTCTTGGCATGTCCTGCCCTATAAAAGTGTCTTTGTTTGTCCAGAGTCCTTGGGCCACGGCAGCTAATCGAACAGTGTGATTTATGGTAGGAAACTTTGTGGGACAAGTTATAAGCTCAGTACCTCCAGAGGGGCTGGGGACTGAGGTCAGTCACGTGGGCATCCACCATGTCTACCTGACAGAGCTCGGTGAGACTCTGGACGTTGAGGCTGGAGAGAGCTTCACTGGTTGGCAGTGCTCTGTGCATAGCATCATGCATCGCTGCTAGGAGGCGTTCATGCTGTCTGTGACTACAGAGAAAGCAAAACTGGACGTTCTGCGTTTGGAATCTTCCTAGACACGGCTCCATGCATCTGTTCCCTTGACTGATTTTGACCTGTGTATTTTCACTGTAGTAAACCATAACCATGAATATAACAGCTTTCAATGAGTTCTGTGAGTTCTTCTAGAAAATTACCAAAACTCAGGATGGTATTGGGGACCCTCGAACTTGCTGTTGATGACAGAAGTGAGGGTGGTCTTGGGGACCATTCCCTAATTCATGCTCAGTTTATGGAAAAATATTTCCAATAATTTTAAACACAGGAAAAAATAACAATTTAATGTGACAATATTTTAGGTTGGCAATATTTTAGTATGTATTTCTAATGATAAAGAAATTAAGGAGGACAGTATTGTTTATGTCTCTATTGAGGTCATTTCAAATATTTGTGAATTATTGAAATCTAACCCAAAAGGAAACGTTATTGCCATTTTTAGCCACTCCAGGAATTTTCCAAACTTCAGAATTCTTATGTTGGTAATATGAAGTATAAAATCAGAGATGGAATAATGAAAATATTAGGCACTGCACAGAATCAAGGTATGTGAATTTGAGACCTAACTCTTCTGCAAATGAACTCATAAGGCCTACAGTATATCACTTAAACTTTTTTCACTCTTCTATTATAATTTTTGTGAGGTGAGTGAGTGCACAACAACATAAGGCACGAGAAAACTATTTTCTTCAGGGACATTTTTATTCTGACACCTTCACTTCTATGAATTTATCTTTTTAAACCAAGTCAAACTATGTAGAAAAACATTAAATAGAAATGATTGATTATCATAAGTCTAAAAAGACAGTGAAAGTTGCCTATATAATACATAAAATAACTCAAAAGCACCTAAGAATGGCTTATTTGTTGTTTAGGTAGCACTATCCACTTATATTAAGAATGTATTTTTCGAGCCAGGAAATCATTTGCTTTACCTTCAAGCAATTCTACAAAATTTCACTCAGATTATACATCCCATTTATAGGTAATAAGCCACCACTATGCTCTTCCCCTAAGAGTTTTGGCCATTGCTCATGGGGATATTTGTAATATGTTTTTCTAGTAATAGAACAGACCTTGATCCCATTCCAACAGATTACAGACTGCTCCACACTGAGACTTTAGAAGTCAAAGGACCCCTCTTCATCAGTATCATCAGACTAGGGAGAAATTGAGTAATCTAATTTACAATGACTACTGAACTTCAGTGCTATGAACAGGAATTCTTCTTAAGCAAAATTACTTGTTCAGCTCATTAGCAAAGCCAGTATCCTGAGGCTAATTATAGTGTTCTGTAGTGGGAGCCAATAGTGCCCTTGTCAAAACTCTGAACCAGCATGAGGAAGGCCAATTCTAACTACTGATTTCGCTGTTAATTTATTACATGCATTATAATGACTAAGCACTTTCACCTAAGTTACAATGACTAAATCTGCTCTATATGCTCCAGTCCACAGAGGTGTCCTCTATTCTGCATTCCGATTCTAGTAATCTGTCCAGTTCTGTAGTCTTTTCCCAGAAGAGGTTTCCTATATAGCTTTCTACAGTTCATTCTCTAGAAATTGAAGTTCATCCCCAAATATTACCGTGTAGTTATCTGTAGGAAGACAAACTAAATGACAAATGACAGCTTTTCTGCATTTATAATTATGTCTTTATTTTCTACTTGCCTGATGGAACACCATTGACTTCTGTCAGATTCCTTGATGCTGAACATTTTCATGTTGAGTCCTCTGTCATATTGTACTTTGCTCCCCAAACATAATGTCCTTACTTCCTGAAATCTAGATTGTTTCTCTAGCATTTCTTCCTGCTTTTTTAGGCAGAATGTCTCAATACTGGTCTTAGGGCACCATTAGCACAATCCTACCCTCATAGATAGATTAATTATCACATATAATTGATACATCCTGAATTATGTCTATACTTCATTAAAGATGCAACTCGGTCTATAAATCATAACAAAATAACAAATTTAATGAAATACTCTTTCAGTACTCACTAAAGTCTGAATATATCATATCATAATAAATCTTTAGGAATTTTCTTTGCTTTGATTTCATTCTCAACAGTGCTGATCAGTGTGTAATCTCAATTCTCCTAGAAATAACTGAAAATTCAATTTCAGACATGGAAGTTAGCTAGATCAAACCCCACAGAGATTACAATACTTATGCTGAAGACCAGGAAAAAAATCAATAAGAAAAGATGTAATGCTCATATATAGAGATACGAATCTCTAGGAACATCAAAGGAAAGTTAGATGATGAATTAGTTTGATTAAAGTAACAGGAAAAAGTTTGAGTAGAAAGATGCCAATGAAAATGATAAGTAGCTATCATGCTCACTGGCAAATATGTTTCAGGAACACTGATGCTGAATAAAGTGAAAACAGATAAATTGTTCTTCATCAGATGCAGACTCTCCCTCATTTGCAGTGAAAAAGCCCCTGACTATATGTTTGAAAGCCAATTGTTGAAAGTGTCAAGTAAGATTACATAATAAATGGGTCCTCTTCCAATGAAGCCAATAAATAATTCTAAGAATTACTGCAGTATTTGCCTCTTCTGTGCTAAGCAAATCCAGTAGATGAGGGGTAAAATTTATGAGAACTCTGATATGGAAGCAGAGCCTTTCCTCTATCTTTAAATCCTCATTGGCCATAATACTTCAAATATCTAGAGTAATATGTGGAATGGTAAATTTCTTCTCCCACTGGATGATATATGTGGCTTGTGCCTTCCTGAACCTGTATGACCAGAACTTCAAGGAAAGGCTCCCTGCGTTCTTGTTTACTCATAATTCCTGAGAGAATGGGAAGAGAAGATAAGGACCTCCAAGAACCAGCCACCTCTGGATACCCAGTGAGAGGAGATTCATCGGGTGCATAGCTCTGTGAGCACATTGAGGTGAAAGGCAAAGTAAAATTTAAGGCCAGTTTGACATGGGCTGGTGAATAGTCTGCATGTCAAGACCCCTCTTCCTTAAACTCCATCACATAAACATTCTTCATATCTCCGTAGAAGCCATTTACTTTACCTTAACTGACTAGATGAGAGAATAACCAGTAAAGAGCTCCAAAATGCATTTTGACAACTGAGGCATGAAAGACTAAATTGGACATAAAAATAACGGTTAAGTAGTTAATGCAAAGTTATATGAGACTGTGACGTTGTACAGACTGCATCAAAGTTAAATATAAAATATATTAAACTGAAGCATCAGGAAAAGAAAGGCAGAGTGTGAACAATATGCATTTTAGAAAAAAAGAATCTGATTATTACATAGGCAGAAAATAAATGACAAACTGAAGAAAGCTAGGAAGAGGGGTTTATGAACATAAACGGAGCCATACATTTACATAGATTTGTCATATAAGTATTAAATTGTTGAACAAAGTAAGTAAGATTTTCAATATTCTTTGAGAATGCAATTTTCTTTAAAGGATAGGGAAGAATTAAGTGGAATTTAATGTGTTTTCTTGATGCCTAATGCCTAAGTAAATTAATGTTATCATCTCCATGGAGACCATGATTAGAATGGGATGGTCCCAAGTTTGGAGCTGCTACTATACACTGTAATCATTAAAACTAAGGAAACAACAAATCTTGTTGGTTTGATTCTATATTTGCATTAACCACATAGTGACATCAAACCTAACTAAAAGATACACTTTGAAACACAGCTAGGGGTCATTAAATAAATGAAAACAAGATAAAGCAGCAAAAATCAAAATGCAAAAGCAAAGAAAAAGGGATAAAAAGGGAAAAAAGGAAAAACTCTGAATAGGGTCAGTCACGACCAAATGTCCCTGCATTAATGTCATACGTGTTTAAGTATATGAAAGGCTCTTATACACGTCTGGGGCTAGTCTCTCTTCCAAACACTTATTTGTTAACCTACCGCAGGTGAGCCGCCACAAACTAAGAGGGAATCAAGGCTATTGACTGAGGTTATTTAGACAGAAATGCCAAAGGTGTGAGAAAACAATGGAAAATCAGAAAGTAGACCAAGAGTTATGACATTGAAGAATGAATGTTCGTTCTTATAAGTATGTCAGCAATTACATTTTGTTTCAATATTCTCTTATTTATTAGACATATATATTGTGCATGTCTAACTGTTAATATGTTTAGCTACATCTCTGTATCTATACTAACTTTTTGAACTTTGCATTCAAATGATTAAATGAGCATACCCCAGCACCCAGATTTTGGTTTCTAATACTATTTTCCTGTAAAAGAAATCCAGACTCCATGGAAAAAGTGGCTGATTTTAGAGCTGGGAGCGGGAAGATACAAGATGATCCTGAAGCATCTTGCAGTGCCAGAAAGTAAGGAAGTGCTCAAAAAGCAAAAGGATGGGACGTGTAAAAGTGTCATGGGAGCCAACCTGAAACCACGCCCAGTGACGCAAAGTGGAACAATTTGAAAAACAAAATAATATAGTATTGAATTATAATCCAATGCATAAAATAAATATTCATGAATCTATACGGATATAAATAAATAAATTCTTAAATAAATAAACAAATGGAAGAGGCAAAATAAAAAAATTTCCAATGCAGAAGAATTATACTGTATGAAAGTGGGGTATAATTCTTGAGAGCTTACGTGTGGGCTGCACATAGTGACTTCTTTCCAGGGAGTACAGAATGTAAAAGGGGCAGGGAACTTTATAGTGGAGAAATCTGACAGACACTGCCTCATCGAGGTGGTCGACGTTAACATCAACAGTTGTAAAGCATGTTAATAGCGTATACCCCCCGTACTCATGATGTCAGGAGAATGGCACTTCATCTTTGTGGTCTTCCTCCCCTAAACTCATAACCATAGTTTCACTGTGAGAAAAGCATCAGACCAATCCCAACTGAAGATTATTCTACAAATACATGACCAGTATTCCTGAAAACTGAAAGGTCGCCAAAAACAAGGAAAATTAGGAAAACTGTCACAACAAAGAGGAACCAACATAAGAAGATGTGATTACTAAATGTAGTACGGTAACCTAGATGGGGGTCTGGATCACATAAACACATCGAGGGAAAAAACTGAGGAAGTATGAATAAAGTATTGACTTTAGGTAAGAATAGTGTATCAACATCAGTTCATTAATTGTGACAAATGTACCACAGTAATAATAGTAAGAGAAACAAGGTGTGGCAGATACAAGAATTCTCTATAAAATTATTGCAATATTTTTGTAAATCTAAAACTATTCTAAAATAAAGTTTATTAAATGTTTAAGTAATACATGAAATAAAATATAAGATGAAATGGTTAAAATCAATTAAATACATTTATTTTATATTCCATTAGACAAAGTGCAAAGGCCATATTCTGTCAAATGTCTGCAGTCCTTATGATGATATAATGCATGCAATGTGAGATAGAGAGATGCTGTGAAGAAAGTAGTATTAAGGAATTAGAAGGACACCTGCACTAGATAAGGCTTTTGGTTTACAAGCAACAGAGCATCAACTCAGGATGCCTTAAGCAAGTGTTGAATGAGTTGGCTAGCACAGCCAAACCACAGCCGGAGCAGGGTTGAAGTTGGCCCTGGGAATTACTACAATCAATGATTCTAGTACCAACTGCACTCAATCTCTCATCTCTCTTGTTTTCAAGAAAGATATTGATCTTATTATTTTAACCATTTTCTTTGACTGTTGGCGTCTCCTTGCAGAATTACAGAGCCCCAGCAAAAGAATAAAGCGGACTCTTTCCTGCCAGGCTTAGTTGAAAGATCTTGGGCAAGGTCACTGGTTGGCAAGTCTTGGGTCCTATGTCTAGCAGAGCCATTCACTGTGTCCAGAGTGGTGGACATGTTTCTGTACATCAGCCTGTCACTGCAGCCAGGGAAGCAGAGTCATGAAAGAAAAGGCAGCTGTTATTCAGAGAACACAGCCACAGCAGAGGGACACTTTCCGAAAGGAAGGCAGTGGTGGCGCAGAAAACTGTCTACAGTTGAGGCCAGATTTTTGAACCAGAGTCAGCATAAGTAATGTTTGTACTACGAAATTTGTGTAATTTATTATATTTATTATTTTCCCCATGAGGAAGTCCAGAGTGAAATTTGATAATTATACTTGTTTTTCTAATTTTTTTATATTTATGTTTTCTATTTAAAATATTTTATTTGGTTTGTAATTGCTTATTAGCCAGAGTTTTTTTTTATCTATTTTCAGATCTCTCTCATATTTTCTCGTTTTACTTGATTTTGTATTTGTTTTTTTTCTTTTTTTTTTTTAATGAGCCAAATCAACTGCCTTTTAGGATTAGGAAATCTATCAGTTTGGATTCTCCAAGAAGCAGATGCCAAGACAGGATTAGAAGTGCAAGCGACTTGTTGGAGGAAATAGCTGTGAAGGAGCGAGCAGAGAAAGCAGGCATTGGCAGAGACAGCATGCAGATGCAGTACAGGACTGGCCTGTGATAGGACAGGGCAAGGCGAGAGGATTGTGCAGTCACAGAGTCTCAGCAGAGTGTTAAGAAAGTTTCTGCCAGGACAGTGGGGAGTCTGCAGCCAACATCACCCATTAGAGCAGTTTGGTGGACTACAGGGATGGGCCAGCAACTAGCACTGGAACACGCTCAGGCATTGGCTCGGAGTAATCTGGGAAAGTGGGACCTTAGCAGAAATGGGATGCTGGATCCCCAAGGATGACAGCTGGTGCTGTCAATCCATCACACCTATCCTGCATGGGATATAAGAGGCTCATTTTTATGGCTACCCCCCAGAAGGAAAAAAATTATAAACAAATAAAATATAGTTTCTCCCCAATTCAACAATAATGTAATTAAAAGTCATCAAGTAAAGGGCACAGATAAATCCCAATCCGTGGGCTCTGGGGATAGGCTGGGAATCTAGTATAGGGATAAGCACAGGCTGGGGAAGAAGTGTTCACACTGGCAGAGCTGACATCTCAGTGGAGCTGGGCACCAGCCTTGTCAATATGTGGCAAATGATCCAGGGGTGTGTGCCAGCTGTTTAGAGGGGTTCCTGGCACCTGTAGACTTGAAAGGAAGCTGAGGTCCAGAGTGTCTTTCTTGCTCTGGTTTGGAGGAGACCCTGTTCCCCTTCTTAGTAACTAGAAAGCCAGTCAGAAAGAGTTCCTGGATGGCTCACCAGGCACCCTCTTTTCTCTTCTCAGGTGTGATTCCTTCAAACTTTTAAACAACAGCCTTAAGACAAATGAAAGGAAGTATATTACTCCCACAATAGCAAACGTCCATCCAGAGCTTGACAGAAAGCAAGCCTCAAAGAGTTTCTGAGCACACTCTGAGAACAGATCATAGATGATTTAATATAAGTGCGGTAGAGCTCGTGTTCACAGCGGATAATGCCCTGTGCCCTCCCAGAGAACAGACTGTCCATTTTCAACATCCCATTATCAAGAAGCTGGTTATATGATTTTTTAAATGTGAACTTCTTAATAACCTGATTCCATTAGGCAGAGTTCTCCAGAGAAACAGAACCAATAGGCTATACATAGATATGTAGAAAGGAGATTTATTATAGAAATTGGCTTAAGTCATTAAGGATCCCGAGAAATCCCACAATCTTCCCTCTGCAAGCTGGGAACTAGGAAAGGTGATGATGTAATTCAGGCCAAGTCCAAAAGCCTGAGAACCAGGGGTCCGTGGGGTAAGTCATGGAGCTCTAGGGCCATAGAACCAGGAGCTCCTACATCCAAGGCAAGAGAAGATAAATGCCCCAGCTCAAGAAGAGAGAAACTTCATCCTTCCTCTGCTTTTTTGTTCCATTTGGCCCCCTGCAGATTGGATGATACCCACCCACACTGGTGAGGGAAGATCTCTTTATTCAGTCTACTGATTCAAATGCTGATCTCTTCCAGAAACATCCTCACAAAAACACTCCCAAATAATGTTTTATCAGTTACCTGGGCATCCCTTTGCCCACTCAAGTTGACACACAAAATTAATCCACACTCTGATTACGATATGCCTATGGGTTTCAGGAATGGAAGAGGCAGTAATGACTGCTTAGATGAATCATCTCATGAAGGACCGAGTACGGATTATTGGATCTTGGGTTCTACACAACATGCCTTGCAGGTATGTTGTTATCATCACAATAAAAAATAACATTCTGATGTTTCATTCCAATTCTTGAAACCATTTTTTTATGGCCCTGTTCTTTTCAAAGAGGAAAGCAAATGCAGGAGATCAGTGGTGGTGGTTGGAGGGCGTTATTTCCTTCTGTACCTGAAGACAAGATGATAGCAACAGAGCCATCTCAGAATGAGCAAAAAATATACGGTACAGACAGCAGGTGGTATCACATGTGTCAAATTAACTTTGTCCGAATAAATCTTTTCTCTACAATCCCCAGCTGTGTAGAAAAGTAGAAACTGATGACAGTCTCCCCATGATGACATTTAAAAGGAAGATGCTATTGTTGGTGACTTGAGATAAAGCAGTGAGTTTATAAAGCATTAGGGAACTTTCTCTTTTTTTCCTCTCCTTTATTTCTCTCACAGCATCTGTTGTGATTTCTTTCCTCTTTATTATTAAAATTCAATGCTGGTAGTTATAGTATAATCAGGATCAATGATGGATAATTTCCTCCCTTTTCTGCCTTCCTTGTTATTCTTTCTTAGAATGGAAAAGGAGCAGAGATAGTTTTAGAAAATAAAGTGTTAAGAATTGCTGAATTGGGAGGGTTATTAAAGTTTATATACACACCCCCCCTGTGTAATATTCTCAGAGGGGTTTTGCGGATTGCCCAAAGTGACAGCTATTGGGAGCCAGGGTTAGATCTAATATCTCCATATTTTCTGCCCAGTGGCAAATACAGGTGTCTTCACTTTTCCTATGTCCTCATTAATCTTCTCCAGTAACTCCATCTTCCTCTGAATACTTGTCCCTCTTGCAGAAGCGTCACTGACTTCCCCAGACAGACACTGGGGAAAATTTCTCCACTAAGGGTTTCCTAGTTTCTGACAACTTACCTTTGGTCCCCACTCACATCGAAATGAAATTATCTCAATGATTTGGCATTCGTAATTTACACGAAAACAGTTGTCTTGAGTGTCTAAATGCAAAGAACATGATAGGAAGTGAAGGCGTATGTTTGGGCCTGAGGGAGAAATATTGACAAATGTGTGTATATGGTGGGTGTAAAGTAGCTTAAATGGTGAGGCTTTTCCAAGATCCCTCTCCAGTCATATGAAATAGGTGGTTGCCCATTTGACCCAAGTCTAAAGCAATGCACAATTAGGGAGTGAAAACCATCTGAAATAGGAATGAGGTTTCCAAAAGTTGGAAAAATCAGTTTAGTCCAATATCCAATTTGTGTTTTCTTCTCTAGGTAAACCTCATTAAAATGTGTCAAGAGGGCCAATTTAGTACAATTGAGAAGTTGAAGAAACTGAACATTAATTCTAGAAGACAGCATAAAATTGTTATCTAGTACAAAATATGCCTTATAGTCTAAAAAAATGCCTAATTCAATCCATTACATTTAAATGCTTACTTACAGAATATCAATGTGGCAATCAGATATATTTCTTAAAGTTCATTATTTACGTGGGAGAAAGCCAGGCTACAATCGTGCACTCTCTGCGCACACAGAAAGCAGTCTGTGGATCTTTAAACTGAGTTACATTGAACTGATGAATACTGTGAGTTACAGTAAGAGCACTTCGTTAGTAATAATTAAAACATTTGGAGTTGGTTTCATTGACCAACACAATGGTCTTCTAGTCCTGTATTAACTAATATTTCATCCTTTTTTCTTAAGAAATGAAAAACAAGGTAACTATACAAATGCAAACCTCCAATCATCACAAGAATATCATTGCAAAACATTTGGAGTCCAAATGAATTTATGCCTCATTTGGAATGCCAAACAGGAATATAGCTCAGCAAAACCACCATGTTCTCAGCAGACAAACATGCACGCACGTGCGTACACACACACATGGCCAGAGAAAATTAGTGCAGATTGGCACATGGTCCTAGTTCCCTACTCTTTCTACCTGAAAGTTCTCCGGGGACTGAGTGAGGTTGCTGAGGACCATGAACTTGCAGTAATATAAAACCTCTTGTATCACAAATGTGTTGTGATATTCAAGTAATTATACTATATTGAGGGTATATATTTTTAATTCTGTTCTGTGTAGAAAAAAAATGCCAAAATATCTTTACCAGGAAATTAAATGAAGATATAGTTGTTTCTTTTTAAAATTTATTTCTTACTCCCCACACCTCAGATCTTCCTTTAGTTTCACTCATATAGATAAAAAAGAAAATTGCACGCAACAAAATTAAAGAATCTAAATTATACAGGTTCACTGTAGTATGGCAGATGTTTTTTATTATTAAGGGCACTTTTAATTGAGAATAGTCTGATTTAAACCATGTGAGAGAAAAAGGTGCCAATTCCTGGTGTTTTCTGGTATGCTTATATATAAACAGAAATGTCAATCTAGGTCAATATATTTGCTCTTTAAAATTAAATGACAGAGATAAGCCATCCAAGAAAACAGCAGAAAAAAGCAGACTTTTTCACATTGACGCTTCAAATGGCATTTGCAAGTGTGACTGATCGTAATGTGATAAAATGGCTTCCTTCTGTCAGGCTCTATGTGAGAAGCACAATTGGAAATAGTGTGAAAAAGTTTTCCTATGTTATTTATGTTTCACTTCAACATCAGAGAACAATGGAACAGCATTTTCTATGCATGAAAATGTGTTGAAAGAAAAAGAGAATTGCAGTCCCTGAGAATGGCTATTATTAGCTGCCTAATGTTTGGTAGAACGCACAGTGAAGAGCGTTAAGTCTCCAGTCAGATGGCCTGGGTTCCCACCACAGCCTCACCACGTTCCAGCTGTGCCAGCTCCAACGAGTTACTTATTTTTTAAGGCTCGATTTTATGATGTATAAAAATGAGATAATAATTGCTTCTTAGGAATTGTTATAGACATAAATGATGCAATAGGCTTAGCAGCAGACTTGGCAGATATTAATGAATTAATAGTAGTTTTAACTTGCTCTCATGAAATTAGAGGACAGAATATTTGTGTTATTACCTAGCAGTGTTCATTGCTACCTATGGCTACAAGCCATATTTATATGAACTTCTCACATATGCCTACTTTTCCTTCAAGAAAAGTCAGGCACCTTTGGAAAATCTAAGGCAATCTTCACAGAGAACATTGCAAAATATTGAAATTTGAACAGCAAAATCATTCCCCTCATTCACAATATTGTTTATATGTAAAACTGCTTCCTCACATTAAGGTCCAGTATCATGTTTGTGTGTGACACGATCTATTTAAAATCTTAAAAAATACTGACATGTAAAAAAAAAAGAGAGAGAGGCATAAAAAAACTCCCTACTTTCTAGGAGTTTACTTCTTAATTTATGAATATGCTAAAGCATACCAATAGGTGATTTAAAAGAAATGGGAAGACAAAAAAACAGCAATATAGTGAGTACTTCAGGTATAATTGAAATTATATATTTACGATTCTTTAATACTAGGGAAAAATACACTACTTGAGATCAGCTTAAAAATATGTTGATCATTTTTTGTTTGTTTTAGATCCAATTATCTCCACACAGAGACCTTAACAAGTCAAAATCTACTATTCTGACCCGAATGTCATTAAATATCAGTCAGGGCTTTGTGGCTCTGTCATGATTGCTATTATATTAAGATAAAATTTCGTTGCATTAAGACCAACATATTCCACTAAAACCACCATTATGTGTCTGATTTTCATAGACGCTTGCCGCATGAAGGGAGATTTCATAGGGATATAAACGTTCATAGAACAGATGTTCTGCAGCTTATACATCATTCCTGGAATAGCCAGTGCTGTTTGTTTTGTCTAGCTGTTCAGACATTTATAATCATTTTTATAATTTTCACAAAGGTCATAAGGAATTTTCAGCATTTGCAAATATACAGTCATAGGCTCCGAACTATTAAAATGCTTTTGACTACGTATTAACAGACTATTTGGATGACTGACTAAGTTATATAAAGATCTCCGAAAGTATATATATCATATGCAGGAATATTTACTAGTGAAATTGCTTTTAGACAACCCCAACACCATACTTAGATTGTTAAAAGGAATCAATTTCTTCAAGTCTTAAAATAATCAAAAGCAAATTTATTAAAGTAACCTCTTGCCCTATGGAAGTAATAGTGGAGAGATGAACAATTGCATGGAGTACTGTAAATGATCAGTAATTCAGAATCTTCCCTGCAATATCCTTTAGTATCTGGAATAACATATTTTCCCACATAATCCATGTTATTATTTTTCTTCCGCAAATTCTTAAAGCTAATGATATAATTTAAGCTTTCAGAAAATTCAAGAGGTCCAAATATACCCAGAGTGCATAGGAGATTGCTTTGCCATTGCTAGATAGACATGCAAGGAAAAAAAACTGAGTAGCTACACTCTGGAGAGAGTTGTCAGTTACTTTAACTCTGGGTGAAATCCTACTGAAAATATTCAGTCTATTGAATAATACATATTTTTATTTATGTTGTCCATTTTTATACATGTATCACCTATATTCTGAACTATAGGCTTTTTGTATTTATTCCTTCTGTGTTTGAGACATTTTGAGAACAAAGATAATAAATACTTTAAATACAAACTCTCAGATTTTACAATATTTGGTTTTGCTGGAATTGTTGGAAAATAATATTCCTTGTCACTTCTATTCTTATACTGCAACAAAGTTTAGGAATAGCTATCCAAAGGTTTGGTGTTACAGGCCCAAAAGTCTATGGGGCTGCTTCTGATCTAGAGCAGAGGATGGGCTAAAGTGGCCCTGGAAGGTTCTACTTGGACGTAAGAGTAAACCCACAGCGAATGCTGATAACTTGTCAATCTTGTCAATCTCGGCGTGAAGAAAGGAATTGATGCTAAAAGAGCTGCATGAGCTCCTGACAGAAAGTGATTTTTTACCTCAAAGGCAAGACTTTCATAGCTCATTTTGTTTAGTCATAAATTCAAGAACTACTAAATAAATCAAGATATTAAAGTGATACCCTAAGTATGAATCTATTTCCAGGGAGTTTACAATATAGAAACAAATAAACCTTAAGCTTCATTATTACACCAGCTGCTTTATAAATTATTTTGATGCTATCTTTATAGAACTCCATATAGTTTCTTTAATTTCATTATTTTTCTTCACAGTTGAATCAATAGTTAAGTAGTTTAAGTCTAAAAATTGTCCACTCGAGACTAACAATTTTAGACATGCCTGGTGAGTTTCAATTTTGCTCTACTTTTATCAAAGATAAATGAACTATGCTTTTAAATTTGATATGAGAATTTTATATTTGTTTTCATTTTACACTCATTTTATAAAGTTGTATGAGAAGAATGAAATAAGTCGTTCAAAAATACACATATACTGATGTACAAAGTTGGTGACTTTGACAAAACTGAATTGTTAGAGCCAGCAGGCAGCAGCATCATGTAATAGCTCAAAATAATCTTTCACTAGGGGAAGTATGAAAATCTGAATCTGGCATACAAAAGGAGACAAGGGGTGTCAATGTGCAATGTATGAGCTGTGTGAATGTTAGAGGAATGGAAGTGAAGGATATTTCACTAGACAAGCTCATCCCACCTCTGAAAGAAGGAGAGAAAATTGTATTCACACTTATAAAGAAAGAAAAATGTTAATCTGAATTAGTAGATATGAGAACACAATACGCCAGGACAAACATAATTGCAAACAGTTTAAAACCAGTTTTTCTCTCCATCTTTTCTTTCCCTCTATATTTATTATATGTTTACTATTTAGAAACTTCTATGAATTAATATTTAACTCTGATGTATACTGCATCTGTCACCCTCCTTACTCTGTTCTTTTTTTAAATACAAGTGAGTTATAGTTGCATGTAGAAATTTGATTTTAATTAAAAAATAAAATTCTTCCCTACTTATTATTATCTTTCAATACTTTTCTGATTTTTCACAGTTCCTTATAGCATATGGAAATCACTTTCATTTGAGGGATATCCCAGGGCTTTGAGAGAGAATGTCTTTTCTGGCTGAGGAGACAAACTTCAAATACAACTTTAAAGCCATTTTTGTGTTCTTAGAATTTTTTGCACCATTGGACCATACCTTTTACTCTTTCTTGGCATAAAAATAAAGCTAAAAACTAGGAAATTATAATGCATGTTTGAAGCACAAAGACCAGTTAGATTACCAGGAATATAGAATTTTTATGAAGAAATAATGACAGATAATGTTAAAAGGGAAAGGGAGAGCTGAGGGGCATATTATGACAAATCTTAACTATAAAACAAAGGAGGAGCTTGGTTTAATTCAGTGAGCAATGAAGAATCACTGAGAGTTCATTGGGCAAGAGTTGATGTGATTGTGGAAGTTGAATATGACACAAATGATTGAGAGTCGGGAAGAAGCAAGTTAGAAGCATTTTTAGTAATTATAGAACAAAATGGAATATGTATGAATTAGGTTGATACCATTAAGAATGTATAAGATGAAAAAATTAAATAGAATACTTTTTGCGTAGATTGATAATGACTCCAGTGACATTCACTTAAAGCTTGAAAAGTGTACTCTTTCTTTGTAAGTGAAGGAGATTATTTTCACAAGTTCCCAGGTGGCGATGATGCTGCTGGATCAAGAACCACACTTTGATTAACATGGCTTTAAACTATACCATGTGAATGTATAATCATGTGTTTCACTTACTTAGAAAAAAATAAAGCTCAAAGCATTTTAATAAGATCTCCTGATGATTTCTTTGCACATTAAAGAGGAATATTTTCAAGAAAAAGCAAGTTTTTCTTGAAAAAGGAAATTTGCACTTGTCCTTAAAAACATGGTAATTGATTTCAAAATTCAGAATTCGTTCTCTCTCTCTCTCTCTCTCTCTCTCTCCCTATCCTCACTATTTATCTGTCTCTCTATTTATATTTTCTACTCCATTTCAAATTTGGGGTTTAATTACTTTTTATTTTCTGTTAATTGAGTGGAGGTTTGGAAAGAAAGGTGATAAAACAGTAAGTTAATCATCTGTTTTAAACTGGGTGGAATGTATTGTTGGAGGTTAAAACATAAACATCTCAATGAAAGAGGTTGAAAATTGAATATAAACTGAGAAATAAGGCAAATAAAACTGATCATGAGAGCAAAGACAACATTCAAAGGCAGCCATGAAAAAGCAGTTCCAGAGGTATCATATTTGAATGAGAAGAAAAGGCAATTTCAATCAGACAAAGATTCCAGAGTTGAAACTTTAGAATGTCACCACTTTGAACTACTTGAAGGTGATGACAAATATGGAAGTCGTTGCCCTGAGAATCTTGCTCTAATAATCCAATCATTAAAAACTACATTGTTTATTTAACACAACATTTTCTGTTTGCTTTTCTCATAATACCAAGGTAGTACCTCACATGATCTATCTTTTCCAGGAACTGTCTAACTGGGGAAAGAAATGTCACAAATATGAAATACAGAGTCATTGAGTTACTCAGTCAAGTACACTCCAGAGGGTTAGTAAAACTCAGTTTAGTCCTTCAAATTCCTCATATTTAATGATCCAGGAAGTTGATTGTCAACGAAAGCTGCATCTTCTGTTTTCAGATATCTGTTCTTACTGAGAAAATGATTGGATATTAAAAAGTAGAAAGCAGAATTTGGAATAAACACAATCATACTACTATGATTATATTTTCATTATGAATATCAAATTAATCTTATTATCATTGTTGTTAAGTCTAATAGTTTGAAGTCCAAGATGGGAACATGATTATCTTAAAAAAAAGAGACATCTTAAAACAATATGCTCCAGAGTCCTATGATTCTTTCAAAGATAAACTAGAATATATAAAGAACATTCCAATATCAGGGTAATATTAGTCTCAGAAAGTCTTTATATAAAATAAGAAATTTCTACTTCTTGAATTTTGGAACAACCTACTATAAAATTTGGTGGTTTGTAGATACCATTTCTAAAAAACAATAAAATTACTTTCAAGTTACTATGGAGTGGAAAATGTCTGAATATCCTGAAAATTTCGGAAGAATAATGGTAAACACTTGACTCACAAGTTTTTAAAAAATTTTAAATGGTTTATAGTTAAAGCTGTTGGTACTGCACATGAAGAGAGAGGGGAATAGAACATACGTTCTAGATCTGAGCAGTTATGGAAACTAAATATGTAGCATGAGTAAAAGAGAAAAGGGATAATTCATTCAATGAGAAAAAAGATACTCAATTCAACAAGTGGTCCTGGCAAAACTGTCTCCTCATCTGGAGGAAAACCCAACTAAATCTCTTCTTTACTATGTACATAAATTTATCCCTGGCAGATAAATTTTTAAACATAAAATATTAAGCACTGAAAAATTTAGAAGGAAAATTAGGATATTTAATAGTATTGGCATGAACTCACCTCTGTAAGCAAGAATAAAATTAGAGAAGCCCTGAAAGAAAGGATGCATATGTAGACCTCAGGAACAGTACACATTTTTATGCTGCATATAAATTATAACTAAATTTAAGAAAGAAAACTAAACAATAATCAAAACCAATTATATACATCTATACAGGGTTAATAACACCAAAAACAAAGTATTCTTACACATCAATTCAAAAACTACAAACAATTCAGTAAACAATGTTTGATACATATGTATAAATAATTCACAGATTTATAATTTACAAAACAAATGTCCATCTCCTCATGAATAAGGAAAGATGTCCAATATCTCTAGAAGTTATGATATGCATATTACAATAGGCAAAAATGATATACTTTCTTTCATTCATAAGAATGCAAGTGTTTTAAAGAGTGATAATACCCAGTATTCATAAAGATTCAGGGAAAGAGGCATACTCATATATTGATGTTAAGATCTTAAAGTGTTATTTCAGTTTCAAGAGAAATCTAGAAAGCTCTTCTAAAACCTAAGGAATAAAGCAGGATTTGAGTCAAAATTTTTCTTTTGGAGATGTATCCTATGGCAATGCAACCCTACTCCAATATATAAAGATATAGGATATTTATTATACCATTGTTTTGGATTTTTTAACAAGACATAAATGTTAATGTCCACCAGTTGAAGAATGAATAAGTTAAATGTCATTCATTCATAATACAGAAGCCTACACATCTACTTTAAAAATGAGTAAGCTCTATACCAATTAACTTGAGAGAATAACCATGATAATTTATCAAATTTAAGAAAGCAGGTTGTAAAGTTGGTGTTGAGTTTGAGGTCTGGAAAATTGATTTGATACAAGCCCACTCCTTTACCTGTAATGAGCTAACAACCTATTATACATTTAATCAGATTTCTCCACTCTTCTAGACATTAAAATCCAAAACCTGCAAACGAATTAATAATGCATAAAGCTACTACAGTGGGTATTGCTGTAAAGAATTAGTTAAACCATTTTCTTCCCAAGATTAAGAAACAGAGGAATAAAACAGATATTAAAAGGTAAGTCTACCAGGCAGGCGCTAGTTCTCTGTCTGATCAGCAATTATATGAAATAGAAGTTATACAAAATTCAGTGATTGATTATTACATTATTTATTGATTAGTCAGGCAGTTCTCCCCTTGAGAAGATGAATGACTTTCACAGAAGCGTGAAAGCACCATCTTACAGAAAACCTGTTATGAAAATGTCCCTCACAGAAAACGTATAGAACATATTTAAGGGAGGCATGTTTCTTTCCCCATGTAGGCCCCTCCCCCACCGAAATGGCTTTTTTTTTTTTTTCCAATTCTACCTATTAAAATTCAAAATCTTCTTCATTGTCCGTTTTGTCAATCAGTAACTCATAAGCCTTCCTCAGTCATCACGGCGCCAAGTTTTCTCTGCTCTCTCTGAAGACAGGCCATTTTTCCCTTGTATCTCACTGTACACTAAATAACTCTTTACATTTCCTATGCTTTTACCCGGGAGGTCTCTGGGCCTTGCCTTTGTGGATGGCCGTGTAATGCAGTACAAAGAACGTGTCTTAGAGTCAGGCAGATGTGAATTAAAGTTCTCTATTCATATTTTCACTCCAAGTGAAATTTTGAATGTCAAGTATTTTATCTGAGGTTAATTTTTCTCAGCTACGATTTAAAACAATAATGAATATCTCATATGTTTAACATTCAATGAGAACACAGAATATAGTAATTTGTTCTGTTTCTGTACTTCCCTACTAGACTTAATTCATTGAAGTTGGGGACACGTTATATTTGTATTTATATCTATCATACTGCTCATATTACGACAATTTATAAATGCTTGTCAACAAATATTTCTTTAAAAATAAACAGTGGTTTATTTCATCTGAACAACATAAAGCATTACTTCCTTGAGTTACAAAATGACACTGTGCAAGGTAACAATATTGGTTTTATCTGGAGAAAATGAATATATAAATATATATAAATATAAATATATAATATATATAAAATAATATATAATAATTATAAATAATAATATATAAAAATAAATATAAAATATATAAACATTTTTAAAGCATTCTGTAATATTTTTGTAACAACTATTTGTAATACATATGTCATGATGAACTTTATCTGATAGCAATTTTCTCAATCTTATTTTCTATTCAGTGATTTTACTCAGTTTGATACTTAACTATTAAATGACAAGAACTGCAATCAAAGTTTTACAAAGACTTATGTATAACCTCCACAACAGTGTAAATTCTAACGTATGACTTAAGTTGATAGCCACTGAACATAACATATATTTAAAGATCATTATTAAACTTTGATAATCAAAATGATCAAGCTCACTTCCATAACTCCATTTTAACTCTTTATATTTGATCTAAAATAAAAATCATATAACTTGTCATTTTTGATTTGCCACTTTTCCTATTAAAATTTTATCTAATTTAATTTTTCTGAGTTTTATAGTATATGATACAGAGAGTTATTTAGTGAATATGTGTTTCCTTGTAAAAAAAACAGAAACAAATACAGATCATTTCAGTTACAAGTTGGTGTGGGGTGGTTTTTTTTTGGTGCAATTAAAATAATCAACAATTGAACAAAAATGTTCTAAGGTTACTTCACTGTTTAAAATGAAATGGAGGATCAAAATAATTTCATGACTGATTATTAATATTTTATACAGGAAATAACCACCTAAAACCCACGTTCGTTCTCGTGAGTGGAGTAGCTCAGTTTAAAGTGCGTCAGTACATCCAGGTCACTCAGTTCATCACTGGTGTGGTCTCCTCTCCATCAACCAGTTAATCACCTGCAATGTGAATCCACAGCCATCAACCTCCTTCCACATCTCTCTGTCTTTATTTAGTAACTTATTCACTGTGCAACTAAAGGGTTTCAATTTTCCTAAGGCTTAATTATCTTTAACTGTTCTCAACTTATACATAAATTCTTGCGTTTAAAAAATGATCTCAGATAAAGACATTTTAGTTTTGTATGGATATGTGAAAGAATGTATTTCAGAGAGAAAATGGTAGGGTCAACTGCAGTAAAGGAGGTAGCATCGTTTTTTTGAAATAGGGAAGATATTTAAGAATGACTTCAAATATGCAAGAAAGGAAGTTTTAATTTTCCTTCTCACATATCCGATGTCATTCTGCTGAAAAGACCAAGATGCACGTGACCTCATCTATCGCTTACTCTAGCCTCCATACAAGAGGAGAAGTCACACATCTGATAATTCACAGGGATATTTTACCAGTAGTTGGGGTTAAGATGTCAAAGGTCACTAGTCCACTAATTTTTATTATAATACCTTTTTGACCTGACTGGGCCCAGGGAAATGGAACACATTTTCCTGTCTCTATGTGGTGAGCGGCCTCATTGGGAGCTGTTCTGCAAACCAGTGAGTCCCCTTCTAGAATGTACTGACTCTAGGTTTCTGTTTGCAAGTGGGATACATGAGGTCGACACTACTTTGTGAACCCAAATGTCACCAAGTTGGGAGAATGAGACTTACACTCCAAGACTATCCATTTACTACCAGATACTCATATTTGGAATGCTAACAGGTTATTTCTTGCTGACCTATTGAAACAGTGCATCGATACTCCTTTGGCAAGTAGTGTTCTATACAAAGAGCCAGCAGGGATATCAAATATTGTATTCTGAATATGATTGCCCAGTTTATGATTTACATCAATAGCTTGACTCTCGTGAGATGATCCTTAGCAATGTTTCCTGTAAAGAAGAACCTGAACCTCAAATTCAAAAGTTGGCTGCAGGGCCAGCCCTATGGCACAGCAGTAGAGTGCACACGTTCCTCTTTGGCAGCCTGGGTTTCACCAGTTCGTATCCTGGGTGTGGACATGGCACTGCTTAGCAAGCCATGCTGTAGTAGGCATCCCACATATAAAAAAAGTAGAGGAAAATGGGCATGGATGTTAGCTCAGGCCTAGTCTTCATCAGCGAAAAGAGGAGGATTGGCAGCAGTTAGCTGAGGGCTAATCTTCCTTAAAAAAATAAATAAATAAAGTTGGCTGCACATGTGTGAAAAAGACAGAGAGATTCTGATTCAGAATAAACTCACTATGAGTAAATACTCATGAGTATATGTTATCTTAAGTGTTATACAAAAATAATATGTAGAATGAGTGAAATTTTTATAGTACCACTCTCTTGTGTGCTGATCATGGTATACTTAAAGTATTGGGTTTATAAATATAGTCATTACTTCATGCTTGTATTGAGCAAGTCAATTTTTTTTTTTTTTGGTGAGGAAGATTGGCCCTGAGCTAACATTTGTTGCCAATCTTCTTCTTTTTACTTAAGAAAGGTTATCCCTAAGATAACATCTATGCCAGTCTTTCTCTACTTTATATCTGGGATGTCACCACAGCATGGCTTAACAAGTAGTGTGTAGGTCTGCACCTGGGATCCAAATCCGTGAACCCTGGGCCAATGAAGCAGAACTTACAAACTTAACCACTACGCCACCAGGCCCCCCCAGGTCAATGCATTTTTATTGGGATATCTTAAGTAAGAAGCATTGATGACTAGATGTGAACAAGATAGAATAGTAGACAATTAACAAGGAAATAGACAATTAACCATACTGATAATGCATAGGAAGAAATTAACTGAAATAAAATTATAGGGTCTGACAGATGGAAATTTAGAAGTTTGTGGGACAGTTTACTGAGAAGTTGACAGTCAGCCAAACAAGGCTGGGAATAAGCCAGCTTGGGAAAAACAGGGAAAAGCATTTCAGGCTCTGAGTGAAAATTTGGAACTAGGAAGCAACTTGGCATGTTAGAGAAATTGAACAGAGGGTAGGCATTGAGTCTAGAATGCAATGAGTGAGCAGGAAAATACAAGGAAGCAGAGGAGGAAGAGTCAGATCGTGCTGTGCCTTCTTGGCTCTGGCAAGAATAATATTGAGTTATTTACTGAGCAATTACTGTGTGCCAGGTACTGTTGCAAATACTACATGTGAATTAGCTCATTTATCCCACTCTACAACCTTTTGAGAAAGGAGCGATTCCTGTCTGTATTTGACAATGAGGGACTGAAACAGAGAGTTTAAGTAAATTGTTCAAAACCACATCAACGGTTAGTCTCTGAGTCAGGATTCTATGCTAAGCATGCCTACATAGAGCCTTCCTTCTTAACCACTGTGAGATACTTCATGCAACCAGTAGATTGCATAGGTTTTATTAAAGGAATAATAAGATATGCTTTGAAGGTCATAAACAGTGGATTAAATAGGACACAAGGATGATGTGGGTTGAGACTCTTATTTTTAACGTTTAACAAAGCTGATATGCAAAGAATGATTTAGAGGATGATAATATAAGCAGGGAGATTAAACAAAAGCTGTCGTATTCATTGAGACCTAGAGATAATGGTGGCTTGTTCCAGAAAGGTGCCCATGATGATGTAGGCAGGAGGAAAGATGAACCTGAGATATGTATTTTGAGACTAGACATGATAGGACTTCTCAAGGTGGGGGAGAGTGAACAATCAGAATGACTTTGAAGATTTTGGCGAGTGCTAGAGCAATCGTATGAGTGATGTTTGCACTGACTGAGACGACAGAGACTAGAAGAATTGCAGGGTCGTTGTGGTGTTCATTTGAGCTGCCTATGAGGTATTCAAGTTGTTAGTGGTTTATGAGAATTATATTCACAAGTTAGTGTTTGGTAGTTAAGGGGAAAAGGAATAGCTGAAAAAATTTAGGCTCAAGCTGGAAAAAAAAAAAGCTGAAGGGGAACTACAATAACAGTATGAAAAGTCTTCATATAAAAGAATTATTCCTCCATAGCACTGTTCGATATGATATCATCAGCCACATGTGGCTATTGTATACTGCAAAGTAGTCTAGTGTGACAAAGAAACTGAATTTTTAATTTGATTTCATTTTGATTCATTTAAATAATTTAAATAGCAACATGTGGCTAGGCATTATTGTATGAACAGTACAGATGTATATGATTCCAAAAAGGAGAAATATAGATAAGTGGCTTAGCCTAAGGTAGACATTTCTAGGGAACAAGGGGGATGTCTGAAAGGATAAAAAAAAAATCATCCTAGATGAATACTAAGATTTCTTTTCATGCTAAAATTTGTGTACTATGAGACACTTTCTAACTCCTGAAGCCGATATGGGCCTCTTACGTGAAATACTACCACTTTTATGATCTGTTCATTTATCTTCACACAGTCAAAAACCTAATCACGAAGAAATTCTTAAGCAGAAGAATTCAGTGGTTAAGTAATTGTTGCTGGGTTATATGTTGTTGTTACAATGCAGAGATTAAAATAATTGCCATGCAGGGGAGAGGAGGTGGCTATGAGGTCTACTTTAAACCCCATTGGAACATTGCCTTCCATCCTCTTCTTTGGTACCCGGGTCCACCTTAAGCAGCAGAGAGAAGCACTGCAAAGGCCATCCAAATAGATGCCTGCTCTGTGGCTCCCACTCCCAAACGCTCTGAGCAAATTACAAGTACACAACTCCAAATTACTCATTTTGCTCAGCCAAAGTTTAAAAATTTAATCTTCAAGGCAGGTCCATACATTATTATTTTAAATATTTATCTAAATTTATTAAATTATCACCTATTTATTGGCTATCATTTGAGTACATTTATTTAAATTTATTATATTTGCCTATTTTAATTAAAAGGATGTATATAAATGAAATTGTCTGAATTTCAGTAGATTTGAGAAGGTTATTTTTTTATAATCAAGCTGATTCTTAGGACCACACTGAATCTGTAGGGCAGAAACATATTACCTACATAAAAATAAGACGTTTTTTACAATAGCCTCATTTTCCCAGATGTGATCAGGTTCTTGGTGGCAGAGTTGATAAACAGTCCAGAGACAACACAGATAGAAACAACGACATATAGATTTGTCACCATATATTGCCCATGTGAACTACAGCTAAAATATCCATTACATAAAAATCCCTGCGCTAGGGTCATTTTCAAGCATATATATCCTGAATAACATTATCAATCTGCCCTGAAAAATCTCTACTCTTCACACATCTCCTCGTGTTGATAGCATCTTTCATTCACCAGAATATATTGAAACCATTAAAATGTCTGGTCGTAGGTCCATAACCTCTTAGGTTCCCTTATCATGGTGTGTTCATACCTCTTAGAACCTCAAGCTCCCACATGAATTTTAGGTGAATAATCTATCATTGTTTTCATGACAACATATAACCTTACTAGCGTATTTAACTAGGGCTCTTTGAGACCAATTTTTAATTTATTAGCTAGGTAAAAATATAGAAATGCCTCTGTATTATTCTGACACCAAATAAATATTTCCCATTCTAAGAAGTACTGAAGTTATAATACCTGAAAAGCCGAGTGATTGGGCTCAAAGCGTGAAATACAAAAAATAATTCCTAGCAAGGATAAGTTCTCTGCAAATACAGGAAAGAATAAGAACCCCGTGTAAGGCTACTAAGCTTTGTGCAAGTAGAATGACTCCAAGGAGATAACATAGCTGACTCAAATAACAAAATTATTTTGAATTCGATGGCAGACTTTATTTTATAATTCAGGGGGGGCATTATATCTTCTTATTACCTATGTATTACAGAGTGGTCCACATCCATGATGAATCATTTTGTCATAAGATAAACCACTAAACCCACAAACAATTTAGGATGAAGTTTTCAATTTTATGATGAAAATAAGAATTTGCCCAAAAGCTCAATAGGTAGTAATAAATATGAGCATTCTCTTCAATGTTCACTTAGTCAATGGTATAAACTTTTGTAGTGTACATTTTTGGATTTTTTATTCTTTTCAAACTGACAGAAAATGATATATTTAAATATCAAATGTATAATACTAATGGATTAATAATGAATTGATCATAAAGAAATGACACAAGCAAGTGTAAGGTTGTGAGCGTTCATCATTTACTTTGGAAATTCAACACATTTAGCTTTGGTAGGGATTTCAGGATTAACATTTTCTTCCAAGGAAATAAAAAATAAGTAATTGTTTCTAAATTATAATACAAGAGAGAGCCCTGCTGGCAGACTTTCATAGATGCAGCGAGTGGACTCATAACTGATGTAAACTATCCTATGAAAAACAACAGTGAATGTATAACACATTTGACTGCTTTTTGGCCCTTTTTGGCCTAGAACGTCTTCTACATTCTAGAATAGAATCTCATTAGCTTTTAACTCAATGTGCACCTTGCTTTTGAAGCTATGGAGCACACTTCCTACAGTTTGCCTATTGGGATAATCTTAAAATGTGGAGTTAACTTTCTATGTAAATTTTATATGCTTAGGAAGATGGGATACATCGTCTATTTCAAGCATGACGAAGCAATCCTGCTGAAATATTGAAGTTATTAATGCCTATGTTACTCATTAAATGCAGTTAAAACATCTCGACTTCTTAATTTGCTCTATTTACTTCCTGTACCTAAAAGCTCTTTCTAACTACCTCTAGAGAACATTTAAAGAGAGAAAACTTTGTACTAGACTAAGAGAACACAGCTCATTTCCTATGTAAAATCACATTTAGTTAGGAGCTGAGTAAAGGAGAGCACCAGGAAACTGGATAGAGTGTAGTTCATTTTCCATTAGTTCTTCAATGTGGGTTACTTTACTGGTTATTTATTTGTTTGTTTGGAGTGAATGTGCAGAAAGAGAAAAATACACATATTTAAATATAAAGGGAAAAATTTTCAAAGTCAGGCTTTTAATATTATCTATAACATTGCACTGCACGCCTCACTGCTCTTTATATTTGAGTGAATATTCGAGAGTTAACTATTTATTTAAGACAGTGGTGGTAGCAGCATTTCATACGAAAATATAAAGCTGAATAATGTATTAAAGCTTGAGGCATTGTCTTAAGAAGTGGAAAATTGAAAACTAGCAAATATATTAATATGAAGTCAAAAAAAGGGAATAAGCTTTTTATCATCAATCAAAATTGTAGAGTTGCTGGTTTGGCAACATAGTAAGCAGAATTTCACCATAAAGCAACTAGTGAGCTACAGCATGAATTTTTTATATTGTTTTAAAATGTTGACCTATGGAAATTTTGAAACAAGGTGCTTGGGGCAAAATAGTTTCTTCTATCATGGAAGGATTTGGAAATCACGTGGGAAACTTGAGAGATCTTTATTTATATGCAGTATTTATTAAAATAAAAATTATATTACATAATATGTAATATATTATTACATAAAATAAATATAAATAAGAAGTTTATCATATATTTATAATTGAGTAATCTGATATGATAATTAGATTTCTTCCCTATCTATGATGCTGTGTGTGCAATAATCAGGATTTAGGGTGTGCATAAGGATGTTTTGATGTGAAGACAGCGGCCTTTCTGGTTCTAGAAGCTGCTTTAGTTTAGTGTTATGCACAAAGAAATGGTCTGAAATGAGGCACTGAGAGCTTCAGAGGCACTGAGACCAGAGAGGGAGAGGGGAGTTGGAGGGAATGAGGTAATTCAAAAACACAGCAGAACTTCTGAGTCCTCTTTACAGAGGATGAAGTCTCCTCATAGGCAGTCCCTGTCATTTGAGCTTTGTGTTTTAATAGTTAAATATACCAGTTTAGGCTTGTAATTACTTAGACTTCAATCTTTTGTCTCTTTCAATGATAAGAGAAAGAAAAAAAAGAGGGAGGTGAGGAGGAGGAGAAAGTGAAGAGAAGAAAGAGGAGGAGACAGTGAGAAGAAAGAGGAAGAGGTGGAGGGGAAAAAAAGGGGAAGGGGAAGAAAAAAGTAAGGAAGTAACAATCAAACTGTTAAGGGCAGCTATGAACTTTCGGTTCGTGCTGTGCTAATTTACCTTATTACATACGTAGTTCTGTCTCCTCGCTGTTTCTGTGTATGCTTGCGCGCCCGCATTTCTGTGTGTGTGTGTGTGTGTGTGTGTGTGTGTGTGTGTAATAAACATCGTGTTAGAGAGAAGGGGCTATGTGTATGGGAAATGAATCAGATTATCCCTTCACTCCTTCTGTAGCCACATTTGAACTAGAACCAGCATCATACCAGATGCAAATATCTGAGGAAAGAGCTAAATTATAACATTTTTGCAATATAATGCCTGGTGCGTTGGTGACTTTAGCTTTGTAAAATTCCGAAGTGATATTTCAAAGCTGTCCAACAACATGCGTAGTTTTCTAGCTTCTCCTCATTGATAATCATCATGAACGTTTCCATTTCTAATTGCCCCTTAATGACTGGAATGCCCTTCTTCCCACTGAGTCCTTCTCACCGTATGTGATCCCTTCATGACCCCTTCATGGAGAAGTTAAGACTGCTTAAAACAGTCTTAAATATTTACAAAAACATGGAGTAAAGTAATGACTACTTTAACTCTTATTTCTTTAAAATCAACAGCAAGAAATAAGATATTAACATTAACAGCTTGTATCACACATACAACAAATAAAAGTGTGACCCTCAGAGCATGCACTTGCTCTATCAGAATGGAAGCCACCTGGTATTCCTTGCCAAAGTGACCTGACCTTGTTCCAATCCTGCTTTAAATACCACAGCAGTGGATGTCTGCAGTCCATATATGCAGTTAAGACATCCGCCAAAACTACGGCTCTATATAGCCATTCTCAGTGCTCTTCAATTCCATCAAATATCATATTTTCCTGCTTGGAATGCCCACCTTTTTTCCTTTGTAGCTTATCTCTATATGTCTTTTGAAGTCACACTTGCTTGGACAATAAATACAGTTTTCAATTTATGAGCTTTGTGTGCTAGAAGACATTTAATTCTCTGAGATTCAGTTATTTCTTGTGTAAAATGTAGAGCAGAGGTCAGCAATTTCTTCCTATAAAGAGATATATAGTAAATGTTTTAGGCTTTGCGCACCATCCAGTCTCTGTCACAACTACTCAACTCTGCTATTGTAGCATCAGAATGGTCAAAAACAATACGTAGTAGATCTGGCTGTGTTCCAATAAATATTTACAAGAACAGTTGCAGGCCACATTTGAGCTGAGAGCTTTAGTTTACCTACTTCTCTCAGAAAGTCATAGTGGTCTCATTTTCATGATACTCCTACTCAAAGATGTTAAATGCAAATCCACAAGCAAAAATTTTTGTGTGAAAGTCAAGCAGCACAATAAATTCAGAAAAATACACTAATATGGATTTTTGAAAACCTAAATTATTTTCAAATATTATGGTTAAAAAGTTTTTCCTTTGTATTTCAAAATGTAGAATGAATTCAGAACATATACTTCAATTAGTGGAATGAACAAAAATGAAACACGTCTGCCTTTTTCTTTAAAGGAAATCTTCAGTCCTGTGTGTCTCTAAGAATACTTGAAACAAGGGTCAAATATTCTGAATGTACTGAAAAAAGAAAAAGGACTTGCCTGACAGAATAGAGTAAACCTGGATCATATTGACATTTTAAATTGATATTTGGAATTACAGATTGGAATGAGTATTGAAAACTGGCTTTATATTGTATTTGACTATTCTAAATTTCTTATATTTTTAGATAGAAGAAGCTTTAGTTCAACTGTTCTTTTATTATTAAAAAAATATGTAGTAGACTTGGGACTCATGCAGGAGTTAGGTTGGAGAGTTCACCCTTCTATTGCTTCTAATCTACTTAAAATTTATTAGCTTTAATATATGTTTCACAATTGTGTACTCTCTTGGTAATCTGCTTGAAAAAGTAAATTAATCATTTTACTAATCTGCAAAATCCAAGGGAGTACTGGGCATTGAAAATAGCTACTGTGCACGTTTAGCAAAGGGAAAAAGTAACTGAGATGTACGAGGCAATCTGTGAGTGTCGGTAGTCCATTATAATTATAAAATACTAAACATCTAAGAAAAGATGAATGAAAGCATATATACAAACCAGATAGCAATAGGTGCTCAAGGGCTTTTTTTCCAGAACTGGTAGTTGAGGACACAACTGAAAACAAAAGGTATATATCCCACACTCTAAGCTCAGAGACTCACCATATGCTGAGGGTAACCAACTCCCTCCCCTTGCTGAGAGGCACCATTTTAGTGGAACCTGAATAGCGAAACATCCCCCCCTCACCACTGGGAGAAGAGCTAAGCCTTTTTTGGAGGAGATGGTGTGTCTCTGAATAGAAGCCAGCCTTTCCCTCATCTTTCCCAGGAGTAGAGGAAGGATGAAGCCGACTCCCTTTCTTAATCCAGGGGAGAAGCCCTAAGAGAATCATTCAAAGCTGTTGAGCAGCTGTAAAGAGGGAGGCTCACTGACTTGGCCACGAATATAGAAACTGTTGTGGGGAGACAGCTTGGAGGAGCAGGCAGGCAGAGAGGGATGAGGACTATCCTTTTGTTTAACAAGTGTCTGTGTTGTGTGGAAATAGAACCTGCTCTTATCTTCAGATCCCAGAGTGGAAACATTGGAAACTCTGGACTTGCCAGGGCTGCAGTGCAAGGCAAAGAAGTAGAGCAACGTGAGGTCAGCAGCTGGGGATGGTTCAGGAGGTATTTTCAGATTTTCCAAAGGGCCCCCAATGCCTAGAGAAGCTGCTTGGGACCATATTTTCATCAGCAAGGCCTGTGGCAGTAACCACTTATTCCCATCAAGCCCGTAGACATTGGGATGAATGCTTATTAAGTGGAACTTTTTACTGTAGCACTTTTCAGAACTATTAACGTGAGGATATATACTGTGAGCACTTGAATAGAGAGAAATTACAAGCAACATTCCCTAAACTTGCTTTGGTGAACATAATTTGCATGGCATTGGTACTGATATGATTGAAAATCCAAGATTCAAGGGAATTAAATAAAATTGTGAAATAAAAAATGATGCAAAATATGTAAAAATTAAATTGAAAATTGGAAAACCTGAATAACTCAATACTATGAATAACTATTCAAACATATCTATATAACTTTACATCTCAGTATTTTGCTCTCAGTACCCCAAAAATGATTAAATGAAGGAGATATTCCAGTAAGATCCTTTTAGTGAAATAATCATACATTTTAAATATATACAGGCCAAGATTTTACAATTTTCCCTATTTAAATACAGAAAACATCATGTCATGTTATGAATTTGAACACTATAACTTTTGCTAACTTATGTAGAAACAAAAACTAGTATAGTCAATTCAATGAATCATCAAATAAATTTAATAGGAAAAATGTCGATCAACTATACTGCTTCTCTAAACTAACAAGCTTCAAAGGCAGAAAGTCAATCTAGAAATCCCTAAGAATACACTGTCAATCATTGGGGATTAATGGAATCACTTATGAAAAGAAGAGAAATACACCTGAGAACTGCATGTGAAAATGAAGTAAGTGTGCTTGTGTGAAAAGCGTATCAAATTGGTAGTTAAGAGATCTGGTTCAAGTATGACTTACATGGATTCAATATGTGAGCTTGGGCAAGGGATTAATCTTTCTGGGCTTCATTAGTCACATCCATAATGAAAGGAAATTTAAAATTCAATGGCTTATCATTTTCTTTAACTTTTTAAACACTAGACACCATTCTGCAACATAACTATTACAAGAAGCCTAATGTTAGGCCTTAAGTGAGGATGTCTGGTGGAGATGCATACAGCAAAATGTGGAGTGACTGCTGGCTCATTTCCTTCTTGATTTCCTTAAGCAAAACCTTGAGAAATAGAAATTCTGGGGACCCATGGTGCACAGTTTGGAACATGCATTTAAAGTTACTTTTCCCTAACTTATGTTCTTATCTTTCTTGTCCTATATTATAATTCTCCTAAAATTTACCACAATGTAACATTTGTTATTCATTTATTTTATATGACCCTCCCTACAATATAAGCTTCAAGAGAGCATAGGTTTTCTCATTTTAATCATCGCTCTTTTCTCAGTAATTGGATTAGTATTGGGGTCATAGTAAATACTTATTAAACATTTAGTGAAAGAAAGAATGGAGATTTTCTTCTTTAATGCTCTTTTCTCACGGAGATGATTGGCTCTTTAATATTATTAATAAAACTGTTCTTAAGTTCATTTAGAAAACGTCTCTAAAAGAACTTATTTTGCTAAAACTATGATGAAAACCAGAAAAACTAAAACTAGTTTTTAAGTATTTACAAATTGTTAAGAAGTCAAAATTGGAGAAGAGGTCATTGTTCGCAGAACTATTGTAAGGAGCTGATGGCAGAAAAGAAGACATACATTTTCATGTAAAATCAGCACAAATACTATTTAAAAATTTAAAAACATAGGTTATGTCAAAGGCTAAGTGATACAAAGAATTTGAAAAAAGATCCTTAAGATACAAACAAAAAATAGAAGTATCTTAAATATACGTGTTCTTGTCATCTATTGCTGTGTAACAAATCACCTCAAAACATATTGGCATGAAACAGTGGCAATCATTTCTTATGCTGATAATTTCTAACTTGGACTGAGTTTGTTGTTGACGGCTCATTTCTGCTCCACATAGCATCATCAAGGTGTCTCCACTGGGCTTGACGATCCATTTCCAGGATGACTAGTTCACCAGATTGACTAATTGGTACTGGCTTTCCCTTCTTGTCCACCAGGGTCTCTCCATGAGGCAGCGGGAGCTTCCTCATGGCATAGTGACTGTGTTCCAAAAGAACCAAGTAGAAACTTTATCACCTTTTCTGACATAGCCTCACAAGTCACATAGCGTCACTTCTGTCATAGTATCAACTCTAACCCCCAAATTCAAGGTGAGGGAAACTTCTTAATGAAAGGAGTATCTAAGTTACATTGCAGAAAAAGCATGTGGAATGAATAATATTTATGTGGCCAGTTTTGGAATAATTCAACCTTTTAGAATATGTAAGGGACAACAGTGACACAGAAAAGGGTACACAAGGTGTACTGCCAGTGTGAGACAGGTCTTGCCCCCAAAGAATGTTGTAACGTGTATGAGGCACTTTTAGTCAGCAAGTCTGAACTCTTTTTAGGGGATTTTATTCTTTCCTAGAAGCCACAACTCTTTTGAGAGCCAGGTAGCAATTCTGTAATGCTGTCTGTGGATTTGGTGCCCTTGCAAATAATAAATCAACTGTGTATAATAAAATTGCTGGATAAGAAGACATGTTTCAATGGGATCATTTAAATCCATTTTTCTCATCAGCTGGGAGCTAGAACAACCAATAGCAAGAACAATCCTGTAGGAATTCTGTGGCTCAGGGGAATTCGTCTATTTCGCAGGCCCCTCTACAGTCTGACTACCCACAAGGAGAGATAATTAGTAAATTTTCACAAAGGCAAAGTATCACTATTTGTGCCTTTGTTATGTTGATGTTATGTGGGCAGAGACTTCAAAGTGAGAAAAAGGATTTCAAAAGTTTTCCTGAATTTAACATGGTTCAAAACAAAACTATCTGATGAATTAATTAAAAAAGTTTTTTATAGAGATGCCATCTGTAAAATGTGTTTAGATAGATAGGTAGATACGAGCTTACTTAGAATTACTTTAGAATGTGAACAACCAACAGTGATTTGAGTGTGCTTTTTTTGACAAAGTCTTTATCTGGAAAAACATTTCTTAATAGCTCATGGACTGAAAACTGTCATGGATTTGAAAATGTGAGATATGAAACTAGAAAATCTCTCAAATGTCTTTTATCAACTATTCTGAAAAAAGTTATGACATCTGGATTTTTTCTCATTAAATAAATGTATTTTTAAAAAGTCAAAATTATTAGCTCTTTATAAATCCTAGTCTAATTACATGAATCCTTAAAACCAGAGACCATTTGTTTGGTTAGAGAGAGAAATTGAAAACAGAAGGGTCCAGAGAGATATGACCTTGTTGACTTTGAAGATAGAAGAAGGGGACTAACAGACAAGAAATGTAGGTGTTTAAGAACTGGAAAAATCAAGGAAATGGGTTCTTCAGAACGAATGAAGGCCTGCTGACATTTTGAATAGCCCAGTGAGAGCAATGTTGGACTTCTGACACCCAGAATTGTAAGATAATACATTTATCTTAAGGCATTAAGTTTATGGTAAAAAGTGCTACAAATATAAGAAATAATATTAAGAAATAGCACTATGACTTCCTCTCTCTTTTTAAACAATTTTGGTGACTCTACAATGCGGTATTGTTTCTCTAAAACAAGCCCATTAACTTGTGAAATATTAAAATAGTCCATAAATCCTTTAAACTTTTTCTCTAAGTCTTAAAAATTTTTCACCTTAAAGAAAATCCAGTAAGTGTGTTTCTACTCTATATATCATTTCAATAGCTTACATACAATTACTAGATAACTTACTGCAATCTTCTTAGAGGGGGATCCCTCTAAATGGAGTTAAATATGTCTGCATTTGCTGTCTATAGAAATCCAGGCATATGCCACACATTGCATTCTCCATAGCCATAGGGCATGTTAAAATTATTGTTATTTTAATTAAGAATTTTTGAAGTAACTTATACTAATACCCTGAAACTTAATTGGGTGTTCAATACAGTGGTAGAGAAATCGTTAGCATTTTATTTTTCACACAAAGTAAGGGCACCTGCCTTTATTGTTGTTATCTTTTAAGACATTTTGAAATGAGAGGAAATTTAAAAGATGCATTATCCCATTGACTCCACATTCCCTGTGTCAGTCACCCAGGGATACCATAGCAGAATACACAGACTGCATAGTTTAAACAACCGTCATTTATCTCCTCACAGTTTTGGAGGCTGGAAGGTCAAGATCAAGGTGCTGGCAGGGTTGGTTTCTGGTGTGACCTCTCTTCCTGGCTTCCAAGCAGCTTCTTCTCTCTCTCTTCACATGGCCTTTCCACTGTGCTTTCATACTCCTGGTGTCTCTTCCTCTTCTTGTAAGGGCCCCCATTCTATCTGATTAGACCCCCAGACTGATGACCTCATTTCTCCTTAATTACCTCCTTAAAGACTCTATCTCCAAATACAGTCACATTGGGGTTAGGGATTCAATATATGAATTTGGAGGGACATGGTTCAGTCCCTGACATTCCCTAATACTCTGATCTAGTGGTGTGGAAACAGCAGATGCTCTAATTACGTCTTCTAGGATTATCTGTGCAAAGTAACCACTAATTATCGTACAGTGATCTCAAATAATGGTTCACAGGGTAAATGGGTAGTATGATTCTGGAAGGAATACCAAATTGTGTATGTTGATGCACTGCTCTCATGGGATCTCAGGATCATTATCTCTTTAATAACCTAAACAAATTTATAAAGATCATGTTTAAAAATCAGAGAAAGGAAAACGGAAAGAGAGAGAATGAGGAAGAGGAGGAGGAAAGGGAGACAAGGAGGAGAAAGAAGGAAAGGAAGGAGGAAGGGGGGAGGGAGAGAGATTAATAACTACCACTAATTAGGGACTAACAGGACTAAGAAAAAAGATAAAAGTAGAAAAATACTCAAGAAGGGCAGCCGACCGTGTGGAAGAATGAGAGCCGGTATTTACTCATTTTAGAAAATATTTAGGTGCGGATTATCTGTAATTTTGAGGACTAGATTAAAATAGAAGTTTGTAATGTCACAGTATGTATTATAGCCTAATTCATCAAAAAATGATACCATTAACACCAGTTATGAACTCTACCAAACTTTAAAGGACAAGGCAACAATCATAGTCAAGATTACGGAATATAATCATGCCATTGGCTACGAACCCGAGTCTATAGCAAAGCAAAAAAGTAAATATCCCCTTTTCAACCCATGTAGAGAATGAATAGCTGCATGGTTTGAGAATGCTCAAAAAGAGCACCAATAATAAAAGAGAGATAAAAAAGCTATACATTCTGAAGGTCAGCCCTACAGAATGTGAAAGAATTTTTATTGTTACAGAACAATTCCACTATATAGATAAGCCACTGTTGCATGCAGCCAAAAAGAAAGTTATTTTAAGCAAATGCTCACCTGGGCTTAGGGACTGCTGCACAAGACTTTGAATAGCCCTGTCAAAGCTCACTGCATCTACAGATAAAATATAATGTTCATATTTACTGTGGCAAGCAGAATAAGGGCCCTCCAAAGATGTCCACATCCTAATTCCTGGAACCCGTGAATTGTTACAGTAAATGGTAAAAAAGGATTTTGCAGATGGAAACAAGGTTTGGATCATGAAATAGGGAGATTAGTTGAGATTAACCAAGTAGGACAAATAAAATCATAAGGGCCCTGAAAAACATCAGTGGAAGGCAGAAGAGTCAGAGAGTTGTAGTGCAAGAAGAGGCAGGAGAGAGTCGAGGCAGGGGAGGGACCCAACTCATTGGTGTAAACTTTTAAGGTGAAAGAAGGGAACCATGAACCAGGGAAGACCAGCGACCACTGGAAGCTAAGAGCAGCCCTCAGATAAAACTCAGGAAGGAAATAAGACGTCAGTCATGAATCTGCAAGGAGCTGAATCTTGCCAACGAGCTGCACAAGCCTGGACATGGATTCTCCCCAGAGCCTCTAGCTACCTTGCTGATGTCCTGATTTTGGCCCAGTGAGATCTATGTCTTACTTCTGATCTATAGAACTACGAGATAATAAATTTGTATTGTTTCAAGCTGCTTGTGGTAATTTTTTATGGCTGCGATAGAAAATTAATACACATACAAATCACTGTTGCCAAATCCACCAGCATGAGTAAAAAAACTACACTCAAAAGGATTGCATTTGAAAATATAGAATAAAAGTTATGAAAAATGTAACTTCTTAGTTGGAACAAATTCTGTTTCTCCTATGTCTTTATCATTTAAGTATGTTAACATGCACAATCCACTAAACAAAAACTGGAAGTGACCTAATTAATGTAATATAATAAAACTTGTACCTGATAAGATTGATTTAGTGACTAAAATCTCTTTCTATTTTGGTATCAGAAATATCATGATACCAAATTGATTTATTGCAAGTTCATATACTTCAAGTTCAGAATATAGATGAGATTTTTGTGTTTATTTTGTAGAGAAATATTGTTTATTAACATATCCAGACAATTTATTTGGAAAAACAGTCATGTATGACCTAAAATCAGCAACATATTAAAAGCAATATGTTGAAAAATATATTATACATAGTAGAGTTATTAAAAATGATTTAAATATAGTTAAACATGGCAGTTTAAGAGTTCATTTTAGACTTTTCAAATATGGTAGGACATGCGTCTTAATTGATAAACAGTTTTAGAAAAACTAGGTACACCAAATGATCACTGCCACCCCCGATCAGTAGTCTTCAATAGGACAAAATCAGGTTTTTATTTCTAATATATTCTGTAATGAAATACCACTTGTGGGTTATAAATATAATATGTAATCAGAATACAAATCTCTCCATCTGCCTATTTGTTATCTATCAATATTTCTATCTATCTTCACTTTACTACAAATAGAAAAACTGTCCCAGCTTTATTAATATAAGTGGAAAGCAGGTCTTTCTATAGTTGTTGCAAAATATTCATAGAGATTATTAAATGAATTTTATTTTATAGCTACTCAAATGAGTTCTCTGAATTTTTTCATGAAGCATTTATACTTTTTATATTTTCATGATCTACTTTTTTAAATTGCTTTCCAGAATAGCCTTGGTCCTAGGAAAGACTTTGCCTAGCTGGGCAAGCTTCCATCCATTGAACAGTTCTTTGCTTTGCATTGATCTAGATGATGCAAACTGAGAGATCTGTGGTAGAATAAGCTTTCCAACCAATTATTAGTTTCCTAAATTAGTTTCTAAAAACCACTAAGCATAACTATAAATTTTCTAAAATGCTATCTGTGTTTTAGAACCATATATAAGAAAATACAAATAGATTTATAATCTTTACCTCTCTCTCAATAATCATAGTAAGAATCATATAATTGCCTGTGTGCCTATTTTCTTTAATGAACAACATGAATCTTTCTAATTTACCGTGAAATCTATTTTGGCTTAACTCAATCTTGCTTGGACTTTTTTAGGAATCTAATAACAGAATAAGGCTTTTTAGAAATTTTCTCCTAGTAAACTATTGCAAAACTCTCAGGAAATTAGAAGATATGCTACATCATTTTCTAGATCATTATTTAATGAAAAAGATCACTATTTATATATTCAAACATATCTATTTTGTTATTGATTTCTGTCCAATTTTTTGCCTATTTAAGTTTGTCATGTGATTAAGTAGAAAAAGAACTATGTAACAACATTTAGTTATTATGATGTACATAATGCCTTAAATTATTTAGATTTAAAAATGAGATTTACTTTGAGTAAAACATCAGCAAGAAATGTAATGAGAAATTAGCATTTTAGAGAATATATAGAATAAATGGTTTTACAATGCTTTAAGATACCCGGGTCTATTTCTGCTTTGTTTTCTTGATAGATAATCTTACTTTTGTTATTTCTGTACCTTGCTCTTACTTTTACCTTCACATCTAGGACTTTCAGAATTGTTCCTGTTAGGTCATAAGACAGTAGTTTCATTTCTCCACATCCTCTCCATCACTTATTATTGCTTGCCTTTTTAACAATAACCATTCTGAAAGATGTGAGGTGATATCTCATTATGGTTTAGATTTGCATTTCCATAATAATTACTGACGTTGAACAACGTTTCATGTTCCTGTTGGCCACAGCATATCTTCTCTGGAAAAATGTTCAGATCTCAATGGATGAAGAAGATGTGGGATGTATATACAATGGAATACTATTCGTCCATAAAAAAGATGAAATCTTACCATTTGCACCAACATGGGTGGAGCTTGAGGGTGCTGTGCCTAAGCAAAATAAAGCAGGCAGAGAAAGTCATATACCATGTGATTTCACTCATGTGGAAGATAAAACGACAACAATAACAAATAAATGCATAGATACAGAGAATAGATTGGTGGTTACCAGAGGGGAATGGGAGTGGGGGTAGAGTGAAAGGGGTAAAAGGACACATGTGTATGGTGATGGATGGTAATTAGACTTTTGGTGGTGAACATGACGTAGTCTATTCAAAAGGCAAAATCTAATGCTATACACCTGAATTTTATATAATGTTATAAACCAATATTACCTGAATAAAAAAATGAGTAACAGAGACTTCTGGAGTAAATTTACAATAAATGACTTCTGAATTTACAAAAAAAGTAGTTCTAGGGCTGGCCCCATGGCCAAGTGGTTAAGTTCGTATGCCTTGCTTCAGGCAGCCCAGTGTTTCGTTGGTTCAAATCCTGGGCGAGGACATGACACTGCTCATCGAACTATGCTGAGGCAACATCCCACATACCATAACTAGAAGGACCCACAACGAAGAATATACAACTATGTATTGGGGGGCTTTGCGGAGAAAAAGGAAAAAATAAAATCTTTAAACAAAAAAAAGTTCCAGAAAACTTGGAGATTATCTGTCAATCTAACATAAGAGGATTGAATTTTTTTAAATTCTTGTTTGAATTTATTTAGAAATATGAATGCAGACATCTGTGAGTTCATTTATACACAAAGACACAAATATAGAAGAGATTTGAGTTTCATTTGTTGAGTTATTTCTATAGCATTTTTTGATCATTGCAGTAAAACGTTAATAAACTCCTCCATAATTGTAAATACAACAGGTACTATGGAAAGTTTTCAGTCCATACTAATGTGTTACCTAAAATTATTTCTCTATTTGTTAATTCATAATTAAAAAAATGGTAAAATAGACATACTTTTCTCTATCAACTCTTTTCCTAAATTCAAGATAGATTTACTTCAAAGCAAATTTATATTGATATAATATTTTTCTTAATATAAAGTCTATTCTTTACAGATATTGGCAATTTAGGAAGAAGAGATTTTATCCATAGCACAGCGAGAATGCTTATTAGTCGCTCCTTAGTTATTCAGTAGGTCATTGGAAGTATCTCAGTTCTCTTATTGCTCCTCCCTGTTTTTTTTGCCTAGTATATCAAATCATACTCTGCTATTAAAGACTTTCATAAGACTGTTCGATAGAGCCTTAAAAGTACTGTGAAAATGACTGGTTCTAAGTACTATTATTTTTGAAATATTTATGTGAAATGTTCATAGTGTTATCAGACCAGAAAATTTGTATGTTGAAAATTCATATATATGTATCTAAATACACACACATATATATGTTAATTTAAATACACACACATCTCAGTCTTTCTAAGTCTTCCTAAAATATGACAATTATGCAACTTTTCTTTCTCTGCCAAAATTGAACTATCTACGATGAGGCATAATGTCTTCATATTTCATCTGCATTTGGTCAGTTTCTTGATCCATCTTCCAGTGGTGATTCACACGAGCTTTTCTAATTAGATGAAAATTCTCAGTTCACAACACAGATATCACAATTTAAAATATGTCCACATTGAGGTAACATCCACACAAGGTCAATGTAGAAGTAAATATTTTGATTTTATGGTTGTGTGTAAAATTATTTTAATAATATAATTATGTATAACATTAAATTAGTACTTCTATTTTCATGCTTTCAACCTCATTATGCACAAAGTAAATTTCAACTAATCAAGTGAACCACTTAATGACTATTACAGATAGCATCAGCATCTTCAGTGTCATGCTAAGACCTATCTAATTCTTCTGGAAATGAGCTAATAGAAAATATGGAATTTCACTGAGAAGTTGTGAAATGCAGATAGATATTTTTGTGTTTAAAGTTATAAAAATTATCAACTTTTGTGTATGTTCAAAAATGAGTTCATATTATATGTACCCTTTGATCATTATACTAAGTATTGATATTTGTTAAATTCCCACTGCCAGCTGTGTACTGTTTGACCAAAGCATAATGAATGCTTAAAAAAAGCCATCTCATTTCTAATTCTGAAGTCTCATAACATGAATTACTTAATTTTCTTTTAGCTGCTTGGCATCACTTATCTTTTTGCAAATTTTGCATTTATAGCAATTATTCCAACAAGGTATCTGCATGAGGGCATTTTAAATTTATTTCCCAATTAGAGCTACCCTGACTGGCAGAAGAACAAGAGAAATGGCAGATTTGGGTTTTAACATGATTTCATATTCATCTTGGCTGCCAAGGCTAAACTTGTAATTAAGGGATAATCCCACAGCAAGACCAGAGACATACACAAGTAAACACAACCCAGGCCTATGTTTATGGGGCACCTTTATTTAGTTCTTGATTCAGAGAAATATTTCTATAAGGGTTATGAAAATAATTACCATAATAACATACTGCCCTTTAAGTAGTCCCTTTTATGCTAAATCTGAACATGTTACCTCAGTTATTTAAAGATAAATCTTTTTTTTTTAAGTGAGAAACAATTCCAAAGTCATAACCACAGTTAAAAAAAAAAGTAAAATAAAACCAATTTCATAAAAAACTGGGCTTTTGTAGGCTTTGGAATCAGACATACCTTGGTTTGCTCACTGAGACTCTCACATAACTTCTTTCTTAACCTATCTTAAGATGCTGTAAAGAGGGGCTGCAGTATACAGATCAAATAAAACATAATATACTGAGTTTTGGTCATGACTTGTATGTATCGGATTTAGCCTCCCAACATAAGTAATTATAGAATGGGAAAATATATATGAAGTAATATTTTAAGATATTGAATACTTTAGGGATTTGATTTTTATATAAGAAGTATAAATAAGACAAATTCAATATTCATTCCAATATTCTAACTGGGGTTCTTTCCAAATCAGAGCATAAAGAGATTGAGCCCACACAAAAAGCAGTGTTCTAACTAGATGGAAGAAATAAAGAACAGAGTGGGAACTGCTTATATGGCTGGAATTTAGGCTGGTTTCTGGAGAGGAGAAAGCTCTACAGATGATAAAAAAAAAAAATCAGAAAGCTAAAGAAGGATTTCCTTAAGATTGTGACTAAATGATAAGCCCTACGTGCATGTGATAAGATTCTGTAAACTGGAGTCAAAGAACTATTGAGGTACCATGATTTCATCAGAGATGATGTACAACATTCAGTGCTGGAGGAGATTTTAGATCCAGCTATCCACACTGGAGAGAACTTGCTGAAAATCTTGAGTATTCAGAAGATACCTCAGAGAAGTGAAGCCTCAGTCTATCCACAGAGTATTAGCTGTATAAGCAGTGAAGCAACAAAGCCTAAGCCAAACCTCAATGAGATCAAGCTCCTCAGTCAATAAATTAACTGACTGATGCAAGAAAGTTTAATATTCTTTAAGGAAAGATAACAGCAAGCATACTTGATACATTGCATGCACAATACTCATCGTTTATAAAATTACTGGAGATGCAAAAATTTAAAAAATGTGAAACATAAACATGAGAAAAATAGGTCAACAGAAAAAGACCCAAAGATAAACCAGATGGAATTATCAAACAAGGACTTCAAAACAGCAGTTATAAATAGGCTCAAAAATTTAAAAGAAATGATGAACACAATGAGTGCAAAGATAGAAGGATTTCAATGGATAAAATGGAAACAATAAAAAGAAACCAAATTAAAACTCTAGAAATTAAAAGTAGAATATTGGAAAAGAAAAAGTTCACAGGATATCCTTATTGTAGGATTGGACACTGATGACCAAAGTTCAGTGAAAATAAAGACAATTAAATAGAAACTAAACTGAAACACAGTTGGATAAAAACTGAAAAATAAACACACAGAGTCTTTAGTGACCTGTTTGACTATATTTAACAGTATAACATGAATTTAGTTAAAATCTCAGGAGATAACATTGAGAATTGAACAGAGAAATTAATATGAATAAACTCTGACTGCAATTTTGTGGAAAATATCAAGAAACATAAGCAAGAAACTAAGAAAACACAACTAGTATAAATAAAAAGTAACCACATCCAGGCATCTAATAATTGCATTTATAAATATAGAGATAAAAAGAAAATCAAAAATAGAGAAAAAAGATGTATACTGGGCACCTAAGGGAAGAATAACGACAGACTTGTGATGAGGAACAGCACAAGCTCAGGAGAAAAAGCAACCTTTTTAGGGACATGAAATAAAAATGAAAACTTGTAACCTAGAAGTATAGAATGAGTGAAAATATCATTTATAAATGGACAACAAATAAAACATATTTCTGTAAATAAAAGCTAAAAGGTAAGTGAAAGAAATTTCTTCATATTAAAAGGAAATAATGCTAGATAGAAACAAGGACATGCATGAAGTAATGAAGAATAATAAAAATGGTAATTATAAAGCAAAATTAATAACTAAAAATATGTCACTAAATTAATCAAGGCAGTAAAATGGATTAGTAGAAACAATTATTTTTATTATAAAAACAGAAATGAGTAAAAAACCAATAGTACAAATAGAAAACAAAAAGCTAGATGTTCAACAAAACTCAAATATTACAAATACTAAGTGAAGGTTAATCAACTTAATGTCTCAGTTAAAAGTTAGAGAGAAAGTAAGTCACAAAGATGTGGCGTAAAGTAGACATGCTCTTTAAAGAAACATGTAATTTACATTACATGTAAATATTGTGAGGCAGAAAATTTGTAATTAGTAAAAATGAAAAGCTGGAACAGCTGTATCAGCTTCAAAAAAATATACACAGAACAAAGAAAAAAAAGAGACACAGAGAGAGAGAGAGACACTTCATACTGACAAAAGGGTCAATTTATTAAGAAGATAATGGTAAATATTTAATGACAGCTTGAAAATACATGAAGCTAAGTTTGAGAGAATGAAAGGAAGAAATAGATAAATTGCTATCATAGTTGGATATATTAACAGCTAGCAAATAGGTAATACATCAATAAGGATATATAAATATCTGAAAAATACATCCCCCTTGAGTTAATTGATATTTACAATATGCTAAATCCACTGACTGTGAAATACTTACTCTTTCAAGAGCACCTGTAACATTCACCAACATGAATAGCAAAGCAAGTTTCAATAGATTTCAAAAAATTGAAATCTTTCATAGAATATTCTCCGATCAAAACCAAACTGAATAACAAAGCAAAACAAAATCTACAAAATCCCACAAAAATCCCACTTCTAAATAAATAATGTCAAAAAAATTTCAATGAAGAAAAGGAAAAGATCTTGAACATGGCAATAATAAAAATGTAACATAAATTTTTAGAATGCAGTTAAAGTAGTGCTTAGAGGGCAAGTTATAAGTACAGATATTTATATTAGAAAATAAGGAGGGGGGGACTGCCCCCATGGTTAAGGTCATGTGCTCTCCTTTAACAGCCCAGCATTTGCTGGTTTGGATCCTGGGTATGGACCTACACACCACACATCAAGCCATGCTGTGGTCGCGTCCCACATAGGAGAACTAGAATGACTTACACCTGGAATATACAACTATGTACTGGGGCTTTGGGGAGGAAAAAACAAAAAAAAGAAAATAAGGAAGGTTTAAAATCCGTGATCTAAGGTATCCCTTTAAGTAGCTAGAAAAATGTGAGAAATAGGAGAAAAATAAAATAATAAAGATAAGAGTGGAAATCAAGAAAAATAAAAGTGGACAAAAAGTAAGAGAAACAAAAATTTGCTTTGTAAAAAAAAAGTTTATAAATTTAGTGAACTCCAAGATAATCCGATCAAGAGATCAGGAAAGCACGAATTACAAGTTTTGAGAATGAAACATGAAGCCACTTTAGATCTTACAGTTTTTAAAAGGATAATAAAGGGATGCTATTAACCATTTTATAGAAATTAGGTTGACTATTTAATGAAATGGCCAATTTCCTGAAAAGAAGCAAAATATCAAAATTTTGTGAGAACAGTATAAGCCTGATCCTAAATTAGGCAAGGAAATTAGAAGTAAAATTACAGACAAATGGTTTTCATAGATATAGGTGGAAGAACCCTCAGAAAAATACTGACACATTGAATCCAGCTGATAATAATAATAATAATAATAGTAAAGAAAATAACATGTCTTGAACCAGTAGACTTTATCCAGGGAATGCAAGGTTAATTTAATATGTAAAAAAAATTAATTTCATTCATCATATTAATTTAATACAGCATAAAAATAATCTGATACAATCTATGCAGATACCATTCATGATAAAAGAAACCAAAAATTCAGCAAATTGAAATAGAAAAATCTTTTCCATTCTGATAAAGGAAATTTATGGGAAAATGAAGCTAATATCACACTTGATGATAGAATGAATGTATTTCCCTTAATGTTAAACATAAAACAAGGATATTATTTATAGTCAATATCATATTGGAGGTCAGAGCAAATGCAGTAAATCAAGAAAATTATATAAAAATCATAGAGATGGGAGAGGAAGAAGTAAAACTTTATATTCATAAGTGATATGATTGTATACATGGAAAATGCCAAAGAATGTACTAAAAAAAAATCTATGCATAGAAAGATTTAACGTGTTAAGCTTTAATGCGTTAATTTTGTCTATAAATTCAACACAATTCAAATAAAAATCCTAGTTGATTTTTTTAAAGAATTTAAAAGGTGAATCAAAAGTTTACACAGCATGGAAAATCTAAGGACCTAGAACAGCTCGAACATATTTGAAAGCAAGACAATGTCGGTGGACTTACACCACCTACTTTCAAGATTAACGTAAACTTACAGCATTCAAAAAAGTGTGATTTTGGTTTATGGAAGAAAAATAGTTTATTGGAACGAAATAGAAAGTCCAAGAATATAAATTCACTTACAAAATCAATTGATTTTTAAATATCAGGTCCATTGAGGTATAATTTATCTAACAGTAAAATTCATCATCTTCAGGTGTACAATTGTATGTAAATGAATGTGTTTGCGTAACCACCACCATACCCAAGTTACAGAATATGTCCATCACCCCCACGGAGTTTCTTTGTGCCCCTTCTCAGTCAATCTCCTCTCTCAGTGTGGAGCCCTGGCAACAAATGATGATTTAAACCTCCATGCCTTTGTCTTTCCCACAACATCATACAAATAGAATCATATAATATGCAGTACATGGTGAATGGTTTGCTTCACTCAACGTAATGCTTTTAGGATTCATCCTTGTTCTCGTGTCAAGGGTTCACTCATCTGTATTACTTT